>NC_092269.1:20344392-20349392 GCF_036320965.1 Panulirus ornatus
GGCTAGAAACTCTCTCTCCTTGTTTTTTAACTTTCTAAAAGGGGAAACAAAAGGAGTCACGCGAGGAGTGCTCATCCTCCTCGATGGCTCAGATTGGATTGTATAGATGTGTGAGGATGTAGCCAAGATGAGAAAAAAAGGAGAGATAGATAATATGTTTGAGGAAAGGAGCCTGGATGCTTTGGCTCTGAGTGAAATGAAGCTAAAGGGTGGAGGGGAAGAGTGGTTTGGGAATGTTTTGGGTGCAAAGTCACAGGTTTCTGAGAGGTCAAGAGCAAGGGAAGGAGCAGCACTACTCCTGAAACAGGAGCTGTGGGAGTATATGATAGAATGTAGGAAAGTAAACTCTACCTTGATATACGTGAAACTGAAAGTTGATGGAGAGAGATGGGTGATTATTGGTGCCTATGCACCACGGCATGAGAAGAAAGATCATGCTAGGCAAGTGTTATGGGAGCATCTGAGTGAGTTTGTCAGCAGTTTTAATTCAAGAGACTGGGTTATAGCAATGGGTGATTTGAATGCAAAGGTGAGTAGTGTGGCAGTTTGAGTGAATGATTGTTGTACATGGGGTGTTCAGTCTTGTAAATGGAATGTATGAAGACCTTGTTGATTGGTGTGCTGGGAAAGGAGTGATTAGGAATAACTGGTTTAAAAAGAGAGATATACATAAGTATACTTATGTAATTAGGAGAGATAGCTAGAGAGTTTCATTGGATTATGTGTTAGTTGATAGGCGCGTGAAAGAGAGACTTAGATATTTATATGCTGAGAGGTGCAACTGGAGTGATGTCTGGTCATTTTCTTGTGGAGGCAAAGGTGAAAATTTATATAGGTTTTCAGGAAAGAACAGAAAATGTTTGGGTGAAGAGAGTGGTGAGAGTAAGTGGGTTTCGCAAGGAGACTTATGTGAGGAAGTACTAGGATAGACTGAGTGCAGAATGGACAAAGGTGAGAACAAAGGACGTAGAGGGACTTTGTTGAATGTGCTAGATGATAGAGTGGCTGATATAGAGTGTTTTGGTCGAGGTGGTGTGCGAAGTGACAGGGTTAGAGAGAATGATTTGGTAAACAGGGAAGAGGTAGTAAAAGCTTTGAGGAAGATAAAAGCCGGCAACACTTCGGGTTTGAGTGGTACTGCAGTGGAATTTATTAAAGAAATGGCGGGGTGGGGGATGGGGGGTTGTGGGGGGACTGTGATGTTGACTGGTTGGAGTGAATATCTAATGTATGTATGACTCATACTAAGGTTCCTGAAGATTGGCAGAATACATGTTGAGTATTCCTGGGAAATTTATGGGAGGGTCAAGGCATGTACAGAGCATCAGAATGGGGAGGAGCAGTGTGGTTTCAGAAATGGTAGAGGATGTGTGGATCAGGTGTTTGCTTTGAAGAATGTGTGTTAGAAATACTAAGAAAAGCAAATGGATTTGTATGTAGCATTTAAGGATCTGAAGAAGGCATATTATAGAGTTGATAGAGATGGTTTGTGGAAGGTATTAAGAATTTATGGTGTGGGAAGCAAGTTGCTAGATGCAATGAAAAGCTTTTATCGAAGTTGTAAGGCATGTGTACGAGTAGGCTGCATGATTTTTCCATGGATATCTACTTTGTTTATAGATGGGACTGTTAAGGGGGTGAATGGAAGAGTTTTGGAGAGAGGGGCAAGTGTGCAGTCTGTTGTGGATGAGATGGCTTCCGAAGTGAGTCAGTTGCTGTTCGCTGATGATACAGCGCTTGTGGCTGATTTGGGTGAGAATCTGCATAAGCTGGTGTTGAGTTTGGTAAGGTGTGTGAAAGAAGAAAGCTGAGAGTAAATGTGAATAAGAGCAAGGTTATTAGGTACATCAGAGTTGAGGGACAATTCAATTGGGAGGTAAGTTTGAATGGAGAAAAACTAGGAGTGGATTTGGCAGCGGATGGAACTATGGAAGCGGAAGTGAGTCACGGGGTAGGGAGGGGGCGAAAGTTCTAAGAGTATTTAAAAATGTATGGAAGTCGAGAACATCGTCTCAGAAAGCAAAAATGGGTATGTTTGAAGGAATAGTGGTTCCAACAATGTTATATGATTGCAAGGCGTGGACTATAGAAAGAGTTGTGCGGAGGAGTGTAGATGTGCTGGAAATGAGGTGTTTGAGTATAATATGTTGTGTAAAATGTTTTGATCGAGTGATGAATGAAAGGGTAAGAGAGATGTGTGGTAATAAAAAGGGTGTGGTGAGAGAGCGGAAGAAGGTGTTTTGAAATTTTTTAGTCACATGGAGAGAATGAGGAAAGATTGACAAAGAGGATGTTTGTGTCAGAGGTGGAGGGAACAAGGAGAAGTGGGAGAATATATTGGAGGTGTAAGGCTGGCGTGAAAAAGATTTTGAGCGATCGGGGCCTGAACATGTAGGAGGGTGAAAGGCGTGCAAGGAATAGACTGAATTGGAACGATGTCTTAAACCGGGGTCGACGTGCTGTTAATGGGTTGAACCAGGGCATATTAAGCGTCTGGGATAAACCATGGAAAGTTTTGTGGTGCCTGGAAGTGGAAAGGGAGCTGTGGTTCCGGAGCATTATACATGACAGATAGAGACTGAGTGTGAACGAATGTGGCCTTTGTTGTCTTTTCCTAGCGCTACCTCGCGCCCATGAGGGGGGAGGAGGTTGTCATATCATGTGTGGCGGGATGGCGATGGGAATGAATGAAGGCAGCAAGTATGAATTATGTACATGTGTATATATGTATATGTCTGTTTATTCATACATATGTGTACTTTGAAATATATAGGTATGTATATGTGTGTGTGGTTGTAGACGTTTATGTATATACATGTGCACGTGGGTTGGTTGTGCCATTCTTTCGTCTGTTTTCTTGCGCTACCTCGCTAACGCAGGAGACAGCGACAAAGTATAATAAGTAAATAAATAAATGGCGTTAGTAAAAGTAGCGCTAGGAGAAGACAAAAAGGCCATATTCGTTCATACTCAGTCCCTATCTGTCATGTGTAATGCACCGAACCCACAGCTCCCTATCCACATCCAAGCTCCACAGACCTTTCCAGGTTTCACCCCAAAAGCTTCAAATGCCCTGTTTCGGTTCAGTGACTGCACGTCGACGGCGGTATACCACATCATTCTAATTTAATCTGTTCCTTGCACGGCTCTTACCCTCCTGTATGTTCAGGCCCCGATTGCTCAAAATCTTTTTTACTCCATCCTTCCACCTCCAATTTGGTCTCCCACTTCTTGTTCCCTGAACTACACTCTTTTTATTACCACACTTCCCTCTTGCTCTTACATTACTTACACGATCAAACCACCTCACACCACATAATGTCATCAAACATTTCATTTCCAACACATTCACCCTCCGCACAACTCTATTCAGAGCACATACCTCTCAAACATATAGTATTATTGGAACCACTACTCCTTAGAAAAAAGAAATTTTTGCTCTCCGACAAAACATTCTCGCCTTCCACACATTCATCAATGCTCACAGAATCTTGACCCCTCCCCATCCTTTGACTCACTTCTACTTCCATGGTTCCATCCACTGCTAAATCCACTCCCAGTTATCTATAACACTTCCCTTCCTCCAGTTTTTCTCCATTCAGACTTATCTCCCAATTTACATGTCCCTTAACCCTACTGAACCTAAACCTTGCTCTAATTCACATTTACTCTAAACCTTCTCCTTTCACACACCTCACCAAACTCAATCATCAATCTCTGCAATTTCTCATCCAAATCAGCCACCAGCGCTTTGTCATCAGCGAACAATAACTGACTCACTTCCTAAGCTCTCTCATCCACAACAGACTCCATACTTGCCCCTCTCTCCAAAATCTTGTATTCACCTCCCTAACCACCCCATCCATAAACAAATCAAACAGCAATGGAGAAATTACGCACCTCTGCTGCAAACCGACATTCATTAGGAACCAATTCCTTTCCATTCTTCGCACTCGTACACATGTCTCACGTTCTTGGTAAAAATATTTCACTGCTTCTAGCAACTTACCTCCCACACAATATGCTCTTAAATCCTTCCACAAAGCATCCCTATGAACCCTATCACATGCCTTCTATAGATCCATATATGCTACATACAAATCCATGTTTCCCTAAGTATCTTTTACATACAATCTTCAAAGCAAACACCTGATCCACACATCCTCTACCACTTCTGAAACCATACTGTTATTCCCAGTTTGTTCTTCCCTGGAATACTCAACAAACATATGCCTCTCAAATTTGAAGTCTCACCTTTACCCTCTTTGCCTTTGTACTATGGCACTAAGCATGCATTCCACAAATTCTCAGTACTTCACCAGTATCCATATATATATAATGAATATCCTTACCAACCAATCAACAACACAGTCAATACTATCCAAACCCGTCGCCTTCCTGGCTTTCATTTTCTGCAAAGTTTCTACTGCCTCTTCTCTGTTTACCAAATCATTTTGTCTGACCCTCTCACTTCGCACACCACCTTCACCAAAACACTCTATATCTGCCACTCCATCATCTGACATTCAACAGACCTTCAAAATACTCACTCCATCTCCTTCTCTCATCACCGTTACTTGTTATTACCTCCCCATTTGCCCCTTCACCGACGTTCTCATTTGTTCTCTTGTCTTACGCACTTTATCTACCTCCTTCTAAAACATCTTTACACATATATATACCTCATTGATGGATATATCCCGCGTTAGTGAAATAGCGTCAGAACAGATGAAGATATGCTTTATTCGGTCACACTCATTCTTTACCTGTTATCTGCATTGCACTAAAACCACAGCTCCCTATACACAACCATGCGCCACAGACCCTTCCATGACTTCCATCGTCCCTTTCACATGCCCTGATTCAGTCCAGTAACAGCACATCGACCCTTCAAAACCTGCATGTTTAGGCCCCGAGCACCCAAAATATTTTTTCAATCCATCCTTCCAACTCCAATTTGGTCTCCCGCTTGTCCTTGTTTCCTCCAACTTCTGACACAT
>NC_092269.1:20354392-20399012 GCF_036320965.1 Panulirus ornatus
TTAAAAAAGAGGGGTGACTGTATTGTTCAGTGGTTGGTAAGGTTATTTAATGTATGTATGATTCATGGTGAGATGCCTAAGGATTGGCGGAATGCTTGCATAGTGTCATTGTACAAAGGCAAAAGGGGATAAGAGTGAGTGCTCTAATTACAGAGGTATAAGTTTGTTGAGTATTCCTGGGAAGTTATATGGGAGGGAATTGATTGAGAGGGTGAAGGCATGTACTGAGCATCAGTTTAGGGAAGAGCAGTGTGGTTTCAGAAGTGCTAGAGGATGTGTGGATCAGGTGTTTGCTTTGAAGAATGTATGTGAGAAATACTTAGAAAAGCAAATGGATTTGTAAATGCATTTATGGATCTGGAGAAGGCATATGATAGAGTTGATAGAGATGCTCTGTGGAAGTTATTAAGAATATATGGTGTGGGAGGCAAGTTGTTAGAGGCAGTGAAAAGTTTTATCGAAGATGTAAGGCATGTGTACGTGTAGGAAGAGAAGAAAGTGAGTGGTTCTTAGTGAATATAGTTTTGCGGCATAGGTGTGTGATGTCTCCATGGTTGTTTAATTTGTTTATGGATGGGATTGTTAGGGAGGTGAATGGAAGAATTTTGGAAAGAGGGGCAAGTATGCAGTCTGTTGTAGATGAGAGAGCTTGGGAAGTGAGTCAGTTGTTGCTCGCTGATGATACAGCGATGGTGGCTGATTCATGTGAGAAACTGCAGAAGCTGGTGACTGAGTTTGGTAAAGTGTGTGACAGAAGAAAGTTAAGAGTAAATGTGAATAAGAGCAAGGTTATTAGGTACAGTAGGGTTGAGGGTCATGTCAATTGGGAGGTAAGTTTGAATGGAGAAAAACTGGAGGAAGTAAAGTATTTTAGACATCTGGGAGTTGATCTGGCGGTGGATAGAAACATGGAAGCGGTGGTGAATCATAGGGTGGGTAAGGGGGCGAAAATTCTGGGAGCCTTGAAGAATGTTTGGAAGTCGAGAACATTATCTCGGAAAGCAAAAATATATATGTTTGAAGGATTAGTGGTTCCAACAATGTTGTATGGTTGCGAGGCGTGGGCTATGGATAGAGTTGTGCGCAGGAGCGTGGATGTGATGGAAATGAGATGTTTGAGGACAATATGTGGTGTGAAGTGGTTTGATCGAGTAGGTAATGTAAGGGTAAGAGAGATGTGTTGAACTAAAAAGAGTATGGTGGAGAGAGCAGAAGAGGGTGTTTTCAAATGCTTTGGTCACATGGAGAGAATGAGTGAGGAAAGATTGACCAAAAGGATATATGTGTCAGAGGTGGAGGGAACGAGGAGAAGTGGGAGGCCAAATTGGAGGTGGAAAGATGGAGTGAAAAAGAGTTTGAGTGATCGGGGCCTGAACATGCAGGAAGGTGAAAGGCGTCCAAGGAATAGAGTGAATTGGAAAGATGTGGTATACCGGGGTCGACGTGCTGTCAATGGACTGAACCAGGGCATGTGAAGAGTCTGGGGTAAACCATGGAAAGTTCTGTGGGGCCTTTATGTGGAAAGGGAGCTGTGGTCTTATGTGCATTATTACATGACAACTAGAGACTGAGTGTGAACGAATGGGGCCTTTGTTGTCTTTCCTAGCGCTACTTCGCACACATGAGGGGGGAGGGGGTTGTTATTCCATGTGTCGCGAGGTGGCAATTGGAATAGATAAAGGGAGACAGTATGAATTATGTACATGTGTAATTATGTATATGTCTGTTTGTGTATATATATGTGTACATTGAGATGTATAGGTATGTATATCTGCGTGTGTGGACATGTATGTATATACATGAGTATGTGGGTGGGTTAGGCCGTTTCTTTCGTCTGTTCCCTTGAGCTACCTCGCTAACGCGGGAGACAGCGACAAAGCAAAATAAATAATTATAAATGAAATATATATATATATATATATATATATATGTATATATATATATATATATATATATATATATATATATATATATATATATATATATATTATCCCTGGGATAGGGGAGAAAGAATACTTCCCACGTATTCCCTACGTCTCGTAGAAGGCGACTAAAAGGGAAGGGAGCGGGGGGCTGGAAATCCTCCCCTCTCATTTTTTTTTTTTTTTCTTTTTTTTTTCCAAAAGAAGGAACAGAGAAGAGGGCCAGGTGAGGATATTCCCTCAAAGGCCCAGCCCTCTGTTCTTAACACTACCTCGCTAACACGGGAAATAGCGAATAGTATGAAAAAAAAAAAAAAAAAAAAAAAAAAATATATATATATATATATATATATATATATATATATATATATATATATATATATATATATATATATATATATATATATATATATATATATATACATATATATATTCATATATATATATATATATATATATATATATATATATATATATATATATATACATATATATATATATATGGTCTCCCTCTTCTCCTCGTTCCCTTCACCTCCGACACATATATCCTCTTGGTCAATCTTTCCTCACTCATTCTCTCCATGTGCCCAAACCATATATATATATATATATATATATATATATATATATATATATATATATATATATATATATATATATATATATATATATATATATATATATATATATATATATATATATATATATATATATATATATATATATATATATATATATATATATATATATATATATATATATATATATATATATATATATATGGATTTGTATGTATCATTATAGGATCTGGAGAAGGCATATGATAGAGTTGATAGAGATACTCTGTGGAAGGTATTAAGAAAATATGGTGTGGGAGGCAAGTTGTTAGAAGCAGTGAAAAGTTTTTATCGAGGATGTAAGGCATGTGTACGTGTAGGAAGAGAGGAAAGTGATTGGTTCTCAGTGAATGTAGGTTTGCGGCAGGTGTGTGATGTCTCCATGGTTGTATAGTTTGTTTAGGAATGGGGTTGTTAGGGAGGTGAATGCAAGAGTTTTGGAAAGACGGGCAAGTATGAAGTCTGTTGGGGATGAGAGAGCTTGGGAAGTGAGTCAGTTGTTGTTCGCTGATGATACAGCGCTGGTGGCTGATTCATGTGAGAAACTGCAGAAGCTGGTGACTGAGTTTGGTAAAGTGTGTGAAGGAAGAAAGTTAAGAGTAAATGTGAATAAGAGCAAGGTTATTAGGTACAGTAGGGTTGAGGGTCAAGTCAATTGGGAGGTAAGTTTGAATGGAGAAAAACTGGTGGAAGTAAAGTGTTTTAGATATCTGGGAGTGGATCTGGCAGCGGATGGAACCATGGAAGCGGAAGTGGATCATAGAGTGGGGAAGGGGGCGAAAATCCTGGGAGCCTTGAAGAATGTGTGGAAGTCGAGAACATTATCTCGGAAAGCAATAATGGGTATGTTTGAAGGAATAGTAGTTCCAACAATGTTGTATGGTTGCGAGGCGTGGGCTATGGATAGAGTTGTGCGCAGGAGGATGGATGTGCTGGAAATGAGAGGTTTGAGGACAATGTGTGGTGTGAGGTGGTTTGATCGAGTAAGTAACGTAAGGGTAAGAGAGATGTGTGGAAATAAAAAGAGAGTGATTGAGAGAGCAGAAGAGGGTGTTTTGAAATGGTTTGGGAAGAATGAGTGAGGAAAGATTGAGCAATAGAATATATGTGTCGGAGGTGGAGGGAACGAGGAGAAGTGGGAGACCAAATTGGAGGTGGAAAGATGGAGTGAAAAAGATTTTGAGTGATCGGGGCCTGAACATGCAGGAGGGTGAAAGGAGGGCAAGGAATAGAGTGAATTGGATCGATGTGGTATACCGGGGTTGACGTGCTGTCAGTGGATTGAATCAGGGCATGTGAAGCGTCTGGGGTAAACCATGGAAAGCTGTGTAGGTATGTATATTTGCGTGTGTGGACGTATGTATATACATGTGTATGGGGGTGGGTTGGGCCATTTCTTTCGTCTGTTTCCTTGCGCTACCTCGCAAACGCGGGAGACGGAGACAAAGCAAAAAAAAAAAAGAAAAGAAATATATATATATATATATATATATATATATATATATATATATATATATATATATATATATATATATATTTCTTTCTTTTAAACTATTCGCCATTTCCCGCGTTAGCGAGGTAGCGTTAAGAAAAGAGGACTGGGCCTTTTTTGGAATATCCTCACCTGGCCCCCTCTGTTCCTTCTTTTGGAAAATTTAAAAAAAAAAAACGAGAGGGGAAGATTTCCAGCCCCCCGCTCCCTCCCCTTTAAGTCGCCTTCTACGACACGCAGGGAATACGTGGGAAGTATTCTTAATCCCCTATCCCCAGGGATAATATATATATATATATATATATATATATATATATATATATATATATATATATATATATATATATATATATATATATATATATATATAATTTTTATTTTTTTTATTATACTTTGTCGCTGTCTCCCGCGTTTGCGAGGTAGCGCAAGGAAAGAGACGAAAGAAATGGCCCAACCCACCCCCATACACATGTATATACATACGTCCACACACGCAAATATACATACCTACACAGCTTTCCATGGTTTACCCCAGACGCTTCACATGCCTTGATTCAATCCACTGACAACACGTCAAACCCGGTATACCACATCGCTCCAATTCACTCTATTCCTTGCCCTCCTTTCACCCTCCTGCATGTTCAGGCCCCGATCACACAAAATCTTTTTCACTCCATCTTTCCACCTCCAATTTGGTCTCCCTCTTCTCCTCGTTCCCTCCACCTCCGACACATATATCCTCTTGGTCAATCTTTCCTCATTCATTCTCTCCATGTGCCCAAACCACTTCAAAACACCCTCTTCTGCTCTCTCAACCACGCTCTTTTTATTTCCACACATCTCTCTTACCCTTACGTTACTCACTCGATCAAACCACCTCACACCACACATTGTCCTCAAACATCTCATTTCCAGCACATCCATCCTCCTGCGCACAACTCTATCCATAGCCCACGCCTCACAACCATACAACATTGTTGGAACCACTATTCCTTCAAACATACCCATTTTTGCTTTCCGAGATAATGTTCTCGACTTCCACACATTCACTCTTGAAGTAGAACCTTCAGACACAATTGAAAATGTGAAGGAAAATAGTGAAATTGGAGAAAAAATGTAGCTTAGACATTGAAGCTTATTGATACAGTGGTTGAGTTGATGAGAACTGCTATTGACGTTTGTGTAAACAAATTATACATTTCCTTTTTTCCATAGCCAGAGGTTGAACCATTATGTGAAATTCATTTTTTTTTTCATTCATTTCAAGCTAGAAGTTTCAATTTTCTAATTGTTTCTTACATTTTTCATATGTATATATGTGTATGTGTGTATGTGTGTGTATGTGTGCGTGTGTGTGTGTGTGTGTGTGTGTATGTATGTATATATGTATATTGTCCCTGGGGATAGGGGTGAAAGAATACTTCCCACGTATTCCCCGCGTGTCGTAGAAAGCGACTAGAGGGGACGGGAGCGGGGGGCCAGAAATCCTCCCCTCTTTGTATTAACTTTCTAAAATGGGAAATATATATATATATATATATATATATATATATATATATATATATATATATATATATATATATATATATATATATAGCAAAAAAAGTGTTTTTCATGAATGTATTGGAAAAGTTAAGGTCCATATAAACTTTTGGTCTGTCAAGGCTTTATTATGGCGGATGACCAACTACCTACCCTCATGTATCCAAGATATGGTTGTACTTTGTGTAATGAAGACACGTGAGAAACATCATAAGCCAATATTCCAGTTTCATGATAAGAGAAGTGGTCCAGGCAGTATGATGATTGATGAAAACTACTATTGAAGTTTGTGTAAATAAATTATACATTTCCCTTTTCCATAGACAGAGGTTGAACCATAATTTGACATTCATTTCTTTAATTTCATTTCAAGATAGAAGTTTCAGTCTTTTAAATTATGTCTTACATTTTTCTTATGTGTATATATATATATATATATATATATATATATATATATATATATATATATATATATATATATATATATATATATATATATATATATATATATATATATATATATATATATATATATATATATATATATATATATATATATATATATATATATATATATATATATATATATATATATATATATATATATATATATATATATATATATATATATATATATATATACATATATATATATATATATATATATATATATATATATATATATATATATATATATATATATATATATATATATATATAAAATATATATATATATATATATATATATATATATATATATATATATATATATATATATATATATATATATATATATATATATATGTATATATATATATATATATATATATATATATATATATATGTATATATATATATATATATATATATATATATATATATATATATATATACATTCCCTGGGGATAGGGGAGAAAGAATACTTCCCACGTATTCCCTGCGTGTCGTAGAAGGCGACTAAAAGGGGAGGGAGCGGGGGGCTGGAAATCCTCCCCTCTCAATTTTTTTTAATTTTCCAAAAGAAGGAACAGAGAAGGGGGCCAGGTGAGGATATTCCCTCAATGGCCCAGTCCTCAGTTCTTAACGCTACCTTGCTAACGCGGGAAATGGCGAATAGTTTGAAAAAAAAAAAAAAAAAGAAAATATATATATATATTATATTGATATTTATTTATTATACTTTGTCGCTGTCTCCCGCGTTTGCGAGGTAGCGCAAGGAAACAGACGAAAGAAATGGCCCAACCCCCCCCATACACATGTATATACATACGTCCACACACGCAAATATACATACCTACACAGCATTCCATGGCTTACCCCAGACGCTTCACATGCCTTGATTCAATCCACTGACAGCACGTCAACCCCGGTATACCACATCGCTCCAATTCACTCTATTCCTTGCCCTCCTTTCACCCTCCTGCATGTTCAGGCCCCGATCACACAAAATCTTTTTCACTCCATCTTTCCACCTCCAATTTGGTCTCCCTCTTCTCCTTGTTCCCTCCACCTCCGACACATATATCTTCTTGGTCAATCTTTCCTCACTCACCCTCTCCATGTGCCCAAACCACTTCAAAACACTCTCTTCTGCTCTCTCAACCACGCTCTTTTTATTTCCACACATCTCTCTTACCCTTACGTTACTCACTCGATCAAACCACCTCACACCACACATTGTCCTCAAACATCTCATTTCCAGCACATCCATCCTCCTGCGCACAACTCTATCCATAGCCCACGCCTCGCAACCATACAACATTGTTGGAACCACTATTCCTTCAAACATACCCATTTTTGCTTTCCGAGATAATGTTCTCGACTTCCACACATTCTTCAAGGTCCCCAGAATTTTCGCCCCCTACCCCACCCTATGATCCACTTCCGCTTCCATGGTTCCATCCGCTGCCAGATCCACTCCCAGATATCTAAAACACTTCACTTCCTCCAGTTTTTCTCCATTCAAACTCACCTCCCAATTGACTTGACCCTCAACCCTACTGTACCTAATAACCTTGCTCTTATTCACATTTACTCTTAACTTTCTTCTTCCACACACTTTACCAAACTCAGTCACCAGCTTCTGCAGTTTCTCACATGAATCATCCACCAGCGCTGTATCATCAGCGAACAACAACTGACTCACTTCCCAAGCTCTCTCATCCCCAACAGACTTCATACTTGCCCCTCTTTCCAAAACTCTTGCATTTACCTCCCTAACAACCCCATCCATAAACAAATTAAACAACCATGGAGACATCACACACCCCTGCCGCAAACCTACATTCACTGAGAACTAATCACTTTCCTCTCTTCCTACACGTACACATGCCTTACATCCTCGATAAAAACTTTTCACTGCTTCTAACAACTTTCCTCCCACACCATATATTCTTAATACCTTCCACAGAGCATCTCTATCAACTCTATCATATGCCTTCTCCAGATCCATAAATGCTACATACAAATCCATTTGCTTTTCTAAGTATTTCTCACATACATTCTTCAAAGCAAACACCTGATCCACACATCCTCTACCACTTCTGAAACCACACTGCTCTTCCCCAATCTGATGCTCTGTACATGCCTTCACCTCTCAATCAATACCCTCCCATATAATTTACCAGGAATACTCAACAAACTTATACCTCTGTAATTTGAGCACTCACTCTTATCCCCTTTTTCTTTGTACAATGGCACTATGCACGCATTCCGCCAATCCTCAGGCACCTCACCATGAGTCATACATACATTAAATAACCTTACCAACCAGTCAACAATACAGTCACCCCCTTTTTTAATAAATTCCACTGCAATACCATCCAAACCTCCTGCCTTGCCGGCTTTCATCTTCCGCAAAGCTTTCACTACCTCTTCTCTGTTTACCAAATCATTTTCCCTAACCCTCTCACTTTGCACACCACCTCGACCAAAACACCCTATATCTGCCACTCTATCATCAAACACATTCAACAAACCTTCAAAATACTCACTCCATCTCCTTCTCACATCACCACTACTTGTTATCACCTCCCTATTTGCGCCATACACTGAAGTTCCCATTTGCTCCTTTGTCTTACGCACCTTATTTACCTCCTTCCAGAACATCTTTTTATTCTCCCTAAAATTTAATGATACTCTCTCACCCCAACTCTCATTTGCCCTCTTTTTCACCTCTTGCACCTTTCTCTTGACCTCCTGTCTCTTTCTTTTATACATCTCCCACTCAATTGCATTTTTTCCCTGCAAAAATCGTCCAAATGCCTCTCTCTTCTCTTTCACTAATACTCTTACTTCTTCATCCCACCACTCACTACCCTTTCTAATCAACCCACCTCCCACTCTTCTCATGCCAAAAGCATCTTTTGCGCAATTCATCACTGATTCCCTAAATACATCCCATTCCTCCCCCACTCCCCTTACTTCCATTGTTCTCACCTTTTTCCATTCTGTACTCAGTGTCTGCTGGTACTTCCTCACACAGGTCTCCTTCTCAAGCTCACTTACTCTCACCACCCTCTTCACCCCAACATTCACTCCTCTTTTCTGAAAACCCATACAAATCTTCACCTTAGCCTCCACAAGATAATGATCAGACATCCCTCCAGTTGCACCTCTCAACACATTAACATCCAAAAGTCTCTCTTTCGCACGCCTGTCAATTAACACGTAATCCAATAACGCTCTCTGGCCATCTCTCCTACTTACATAAGTATACTTATGTATATCTCGCTTTTTAAACCAGGTATTCCCAATCATCAGTCCTTTTTCAGCACATAAATCTACAAGCTCTTCACCATTTCCATTTACAACACTGAACACCCCATGTATACCAATTATTCCCTCAACTGCCATATTACACACCTTTGCATTCAAATCACCCATCACTATAACCCGGTCTCGTGCATCAAAACCATTAACACACTCATTCAGCTGCTCCCAAAACACTTGCCTCTCTTGATCTTTCTTCTCATGCCCAGGTGCATATGCACCAATAATCACCCACCTCTCTCCATCAACTTTCAGTTTTACCCATATTAATCGAGAATATACTTTCTTACACTCTATCACATACTCCCACAACTCCTGTTTCAGGAGTATTGCTACTCCTTCCCTTGCTCTTGTCCTCTCACTAACACCTGACTTTACTCCCCAGACATTCCCAAACCACTCTTCCCCTTTACCCTTGAGCTTCGTTTCACTCAGAGCCAAAACATCCAGGTTCCTTTCCTCAAACATACTACCTATCTCTCCTTTTTTCACATCTTGGTTACATCCACACACATTTAGGCACCCCACTCTGAGCCTTCGAGGAGGATGAGCACTCCCCGCGTGACTCCTTCTTCTGTTTCCCATTTTAGAAAGTTAACACAAGGAGGGGAGGATTTCTGGCCCCCCGCTCCAGTCCCCTCTAGTCGCTTTCTACGACACGCAAGGAATACGTGGGAAGTATTCTTTCACCCCTATCCCCAGGGATAATATACATATATATATACATATACACATACACACACATACACATACATACGCACATATACACACACACACACACACATATATATACATATGAAAAATGTAAGAAACAATTTAGAAAACTGAAACTTCTAGCTTGAAATGAATATATATATATATATATATATATATATATATATATATATATATATATATATATATATATATATATATATATATATATATATATATATATATATATATATATATATATATATATATATGAATATATATATATATATATATATATATATATATATATATATATATATATATATATATATATATATATATATGAATATATATATGAATATATATATATATATATATGTTTTAGATATCTGGGAGTGGATCTGTCAGCGGATGGAACCATGGAAGCGGAAGTGGATCATAGGGTGGGGGAGGGGGCGAAAATTTTGGGAGCCTTGAAAAATGTGTGGAAGTCGAGAACATTATCCCGAAAAGCAAAAATGGGTATGTTTGAAGGAATAGTAGTTCCAACAATGTTGTATGGTTGCGAGGCGTGGGCTATGGATAGAGTTGTGCGCAGGAGGATGGATGTGCTGGAAATGAGATGTTTGAGGACAATGTGTGGTGTGAGGTGGTTTGATCGAGGAAGTAACGTAAGGGTAAGAGAGATGTGTGGAAATAAAAAGAGCGTGGTTGAGAGAGCAGAAGAGGGTGTTTTGAAATGGTTTGGGCACATGGAGAGAATGAGTGAGGAAAGATTGACCAAGAGGATATATGTGTCGGAGGTGGAGGGAACGAGGAGAAGAGGGAGACCAAATTGGAGGTTCAAAAGATGGAGTGAAAAAGATTTTGTGTGATCGGGGCCTGAACATGCAGGAGGGTGAAAGGAGGGCAAGGAATAGAGTGAATTGGAGCGATGTGGTATACCGGGGTTGACGTGCTGTCAGTGGATTGAATCAAGGCATGTGAAGCGTCCGGGGTAAACCATGGAAAGCTGTGTAGGTATGTATATTTGCGTGTGTGGACGTGTGTATGTACATGTGTATGGGGGGGGGTTGGGCCATTTCTTTCGTCTGTTTCCTTGCGCTACCTCGCAAACGCGGGAGACAGCGACAAAGTATAAAAAAAGAAAAAAAAAAAAAATATATATATATATATATATATTTATATATATATATATATATATATGAATGTGTATATGTGTGTGTATGTGTATATATGTGTGTATATGTGTATATATATATATATATATATATATATATATATATATATATATATATATATATATATATATATATATATATATTATCTCTGGGGATAGGGGTGAATGAATCATTCCCACGCATTCCTCACGTGTCGTAGAAGGCGACTAGAGGGAACGGGAGCGGGGGGCCAGAAATCCTCCCCTCCTTGTATTTTTAACTTTCTAAAAAATGGGAAACAGAAGGAGTCACGCGGGGAGTACTCATACGCCTTGTAGACTCAGGTTGGTGTGTCTAAATGTGTGTGGATGTAACCAAGATGTGAAAAAAGGAGAGATAGGTAATATGTTTGAGGAAAGGAACCTGGATGTTTTGGCTCTGAGTGAAACGAAGCTCAAGGGTAAATTGGAAGAGCGGTTTGTGAATGTCTTGGGAGTAAAGTCAGGGGTTAGTGAGAGGACAAGAGCAAGGGAAGGATTAGAAGTACTCATGAAACAGGAGTTGTGGGAGTATGTGATAGAATGTAAGAAAGTAAATTCTCGATTAATATGGGTATAACTGAAAGTTGATGGAGAGAGATGGGTGATTATTGGTGCATATGCACCTGGGCATGAGAAGAAAGATCATGAGAGGCAAGTGTTTTGGGAGCAGCTGAATGAGTGTGTTAGTGGTTTTGTTGCACGCGACCGGGTTATAGTGATGGGTGATTTGAATGCAAAGGTGAGTAATGTGGCAGTTGAGGGAATAATTGTTATACATGGGGTGTTCAGTGTTGTAAATGGAAATGGTGAAGAGATTGAAGATTTATGTGCTGAAAAAGGACTGGTGATTGGGAATACCTTGTTTAAAAAGCGAGATATACATAAGTATACGTATGTAAGTAGGAGAGATGGCCAGAGAGCGTTATTGAATTACGTGTTAATTGACAGGCGCGCGAAAGAGAGACTTTTAGATGTAAATGTGCTGAGAGGTGAAACTGGAGGGATGTCTGATCATTATCTTGTGGAGGCTAAGGAGAAGATTTGAATGGGTTTTCAGAAAAGAAGAGTGAATGTTGGAGTGAAGAGAGTGGTGAGAATAAGTGAGCTTGGGAAGGAGTCTTGTCTGAGGAAGTACCAGGAGAGACTGAGTACAGAATTGAAAAAGGTGAGAACAATGGAAGTAAGGAGATTGGGGGAGAAATGGGATGTATTTAGGGAATCAATGATGGCTTGCGCAAAAGATGCTTGTGGCATGAGAAGCGTGGGAGGTGGGTTGATTAGAAAGGGTAGTGAGTGGTGGGATGAAGAAGTAAGATTATTAGTGAAAGAGAAGAGACAGGCATTTGGACGATTTTTGCAGGGAAAAATGCAATTGAGTGGGAGATGGATAAAAGAAAGAGACAGGAGGCGAAGAGAAAGGTGGAAGAGATGAAAAAGAGGGCAAATGAGAGTTGGGATGAGAGAGTGTTATTAAATTTTAGGGAGAATAAAAAGATGTTCTGGAAGGAGGTAAATAAAGTGCGTAAGACAAGGGAGCAAATGGGAACTTCAGTGAAGGGCGCTAATGGGGAGGGTATAAGAATTAGTGGTGATGTGAGAAGGAGATGGAGTGAGTATTTTGAAGGTTTGTTGAATGTGTTTGATGATAGGATGGTAGATATAGGGTGTCTTGGTCGAGGTGGTGTGAAAAGTGAGAGGGTTGGGGAAAATGGTTTGGTAAACAGAGAAGAGGTAGTAAAAGGTTTGCGGAAGATGAAAGCCGAAAAGGCAGCAGGTTTGGATGGTATTGCATTGGAATTTATTAAAAAAGGTGGTGACTGTATTGTTGACTGGTGGGTAAGTTTATTTAATGTATGTATGACTCAGGGTGAGGTGCCTGAGGATTGGCGGAATGCGTGCATAGTGCCATTGTACAAAGGCAAAGAGGATAAGAGTGAGTGCTCAAATTACAGATGTATAAGTTTGTTGAGTATTCCTGGTAAATTATATGGGAGGGTATTGATTGAGAGGGTGAAGGCATGTACAGAGCATCAGACTGGGGAAGAGCAGTGTGGTTTCAGAAGTGGTAGAGGATGTGTGGATCAGGTGTTTGCTTTGAAGAATGTATGTGAGTAATACTTAGAAAAGCAAATGGATTTGCATGTAGCGTTTATGCATCTGGAGAAGGCATATGATAGAGTTGACAGAGATGCTCTGTGGAAGGTATTAAGAATATTTGGTGTGGGTGGCAAGTTGTTAGAAGCAGCGAAAAGTTTTTATCGTTGATGTAAGGCATGTGTACGTGTAGGAAGAGAGGAAATTGATTGGTTCTCAGTGAATGTAGGTTTGCGGCAGGGGTGTGTGATGTCTCCATGGTTGTTTAATTTGTTTATGGATGGGATTGTTAGGGAGGTGAAAACAAGAGTTTTTGAAAGAGGGGCAAGAATGAAGTCTGTTGTGGATGAGAGAGCTTGGGAAGTGAGTCAGTTGTTGTTTGCTGATGATACAGCGCTGGTGGCTGATTCATGTGAGAAACTGCAGAAGCTGGTGGCTGAGTTTGGTAAAGTGTGTGAAAGAAGAAAGTTAAGAGTAAATGTGAATAAGAGGAAGGTTATTAGGTACAGTAGGGTTGAGGGTCAAGTGAATTGGGAGGTAAGTTTGAATGGAGAAAAACTGAAGGAAGTAAAGTGTTTTAGATATCTGGGAGTGGATCTGCCAGCTGATGGAACCATGGAAACGGAAGTGAATCATAGGGTGGGGGAGGGGGCGAAAATTCTGGGAGCCTTGAAGAATGTGTGGAAGTCGAGAACATTATCTCGGAAAGCAAAAATGGGTATGTTTGAAGGAATAGTGGTTCCAACAATGTTGTATGGTTGCGAGGCGTGGGCTATGGATAGAGTTGTGCGCAGGAGGATGGATGTGCTGGAAATGAGATGTTTGAGGACAATGTGTGGTGTGTCGTGGTGTGATCGAGTAAGTAATGTAAGGGTAAGAGAGATGTGTGGAAATAAAAAGAGCGTGGTTGAGAGAGCAGAAGAGGGTGTTTTGAAATGGTTTGGGCACATGGAGAGAATGAGTGAGGAAAGATTGACCAAGAGGATATATGTGTCGGAGGTGGAGGGAACGAGGAGAAGAGGGAGACCAAATTGGAGGTGCAAAGATGGAGTGAAAAAGATTTTGTGTGATCGGGGCCTGAACATGCAGGAGGGTGAAAGGAGGGCAAGGAATAGAGTGAATTGGAGCGATGTGGTATACCGGGGTTGACGTGCTGTCAGTGGATTGAATCAAGGCATGTGAAGCGTCTGGGGTAAACCATGGAAAGCTGTGTAGGTATGTATATTTGCGTGTGTGGACGTGTGTATGTACATGTGTATGGGGGGGGGTTGGGCCATTTCTTTCGTCTGTTTCCTTGCGCTACCTCGCAAACGCGGGAGACAGCGACAAAGTATAAAAAAAGAAAAAAAAAAAAAAATATATATATATATATATATATTTATATATATATATATATATATATGAATGTGTATATGTGTGTGTATGTGTATATATGTGTGTATATGTGTATATATATATATATATATATATATATATATATATATATATATATATATATATATATATATATATATATATATATATATATATATATATATATATTATCTCTGGGGATAGGGGTGAATGAATCATTCCCACGCATTCCTCACGTGTCGTAGAAGGCGACTAGAGGGAACGGGAGCGGGGGGCCAGAAATCCTCCCCTCCTTGTATTTTTAACTTTCTAAAAAATGGGAAACAGAAGGAGTCACGCGGGGAGTACTCATACGCCTTGTAGACTCAGGTTGGTGTGTCTAAATGTGTGTGGATGTAACCAAGATGTGAAAAAAGGAGAGATAGGTAATATGTTTGAGGAAAGGAACCTGGATGTTTTGGCTCTGAGTGAAACGAAGCTCAAGGGTAAATTGGAAGAGCGGTTTGTGAATGTCTTGGGAGTAAAGTCAGGGGTTAGTGAGAGGACAAGAGCAAGGGAAGGATTAGAAGTACTCATGAAACAGGAGTTGTGGGAGTATGTGATAGAATGTAAGAAAGTAAATTCTCGATTAATATGGGTATAACTGAAAGTTGATGGAGAGAGATGGGTGATTATTGGTGCATATGCACCTGGGCATGAGAAGAAAGATCATGAGAGGCAAGTGTTTTGGGAGCAGCTGAATGAGTGTGTTAGTGGTTTTGTTGCACGCGACCGGGTTATAGTGATGGGTGATTTGAATGCAAAGGTGAGTAATGTGGCAGTTGAGGGAATAATTGTTATACATGGGGTGTTCAGTGTTGTAAATGGAAATGGTGAAGAGATTGAAGATTTATGTGCTGAAAAAGGACTGGTGATTGGGAATACCTTGTTTAAAAAGCGAGATATACATAAGTATACGTATGTAAGTAGGAGAGATGGCCAGAGAGCGTTATTGGATTACGTGTTAATTGACAGGCGCGCGAAAGAGAGACTTTTAGATGTAAATGTGCTGAGAGGTGAAACTGGAGGGATGTCTGATCATTATCTTGTGGAGGCTAAGGAGAAGATTTGAATGGGTTTTCAGAAAAGAAGAGTGAATGTTGGAGTGAAGAGAGTGGTGAGAATAAGTGAGCTTGGGAAGGAGTCTTGTCTGAGGAAGTACCAGGAGAGACTGAGTACAGAATTGAAAAAGGTGAGAACAATGGAAGTAAGGAGATTGGGGGAGAAATGGGATGGATTTAGGGAATCAATGATGGCTTGCGCAAAAGATGCTTGTTGCATGAGAAGCGTGGGAGGTGGGTTGATTAGAAAGGGTAGTGAGTGGTGGGATGAAGAAGTAAGATTATTAGTGAAAGAGAAGAGACAGGCATTTGGACGATTTTTGCAGGGAAAAATGCAATTGAGTGGGAGATGGATAAAAGAAAGAGACAGGAGGCGAAGAGAAAGGTGGAAGAGATGAAAAAGAGGGCAAATGAGAGTTGGGATGAGAGAGTGTTATTAAATTTTAGGGAGAATAAAAAGATGTTCTGGAAGGAGGTAAATAAAGTGCGTAAGACAAGGGAGCAAATGGGAACTTCAGTGAAGGGCGCTAATGGGGAGGGTATAAGAATTAGTGGTGATGTGAGAAGGAGATGGAGTGAGTATTTTGAAGGTTTGTTGAATGTGTTTGATGATAGGATGGTAGATATAGGGTGTCTTGGTCGAGGTGGTGTGAAAAGTGAGAGGGTTGGGGAAAATGGTTTGGTAAACAGAGAAGAGGTAGTAAAAGGTTTGCGGAAGATGAAAGCCGAAAAGGCAGCAGGTTTGGATGGTATTGCATTGGAATTTATTAAAAAAGGTGGTGACTGTATTGTTGACTGGTGGGTAAGTTTATTTAATGTATGTATGACTCAGGGTGAGGTGCCTGAGGATTGGCGGAATGCGTGCATAGTGCCATTGTACAAAGGCAAAGAGGATAAGAGTGAGTGCTCAAATTACAGATGTATAAGTTTGTTGAGTATTCCTGGTAAATTATATGGGAGGGTATTGATTGAGAGGGTGAAGGCATGTACAGAGCATCAGACTGGGGAAGAGCAGTGTGGTTTCAGAAGTGGTAGAGGATGTGTGGATCAGGTGTTTGCTTTGAAGAATGTATGTGAGTAATACTTAGAAAAGCAAATGGATTTGCATGTAGCGTTTATGCATCTGGAGAAGGCATATGATAGAGTTGACAGAGATGCTCTGTGGAAGGTATTAAGAATATTTGGTGTGGGTGGCAAGTTGTTAGAAGCAGCGAAAAGTTTTTATCGTTGATGTAAGGCATGTGTACGTGTAGGAAGAGAGGAAATTGATTGGTTCTCAGTGAATGTAGGTTTGCGGCAGGGGTGTGTGATGTCTCCATGGTTGTTTAATTTGTTTATGGATGGGATTGTTAGGGAGGTGAAAACAAGAGTTTTTGAAAGAGGGGCAAGAATGAAGTCTGTTGTGGATGAGAGAGCTTGGGAAGTGAGTCAGTTGTTGTTTGCTGATGATACAGCGCTGGTGGCTGATTCATGTGAGAAACTGCAGAAGCTGGTGGCTGAGTTTGGTAAAGTGTGTGAAAGAAGAAAGTTAAGAGTAAATGTGAATAAGAGGAAGGTTATTAGGTACAGTAGGGTTGAGGGTCAAGTGAATTGGGAGGTAAGTTTGAATGGAGAAAAACTGAAGGAAGTAAAGTGTTTTAGATATCTGGGAGTGGATCTGCCAGCTGATGGAACCATGGAAACGGAAGTGAATCATAGGGTGGGGGAGGGGGCGAAAATTCTGGGAGCCTTGAAGAATGTGTGGAAGTCGAGAACATTATCTCGGAAAGCAAAAATGGGTATGTTTGAAGGAATAGTGGTTCCAACAATGTTGTATGGTTGCGAGGCGTGGGCTATGGATAGAGTTGTGCGCAGGAGGATGGATGTGCTGGAAATGAGATGTTTGAGGACAATGTGTGGTGTGTCGTGGTTTGATCGAGTAAGTAATGTAAGGGTAAGAGAGATGTGTGGAAATAAAAAGAGCGTGGTTGAGAGAGCAGAAGAGGGTGTTTTGAAATGGTTTGGGCACATGGAGAGAATGAGTGAGGAAAGATTGACCAAGAGGATATATGTGTCGGAGGTGGAGAGAACGAGGAGAAGTGGGAGACCAAATTGGAGGTGGAAAGATGGAGTGAAAAAGATTTTGAGTGATCGGGTCCTGAACATCCAGGCGGGTGAAATACGGGCAAGGAATAGAGTGAATTGAATCGAAGTGGTATACCGGGTTTGACGTGCTGTCATTGGATTGAATCAGGGCATGTGAAGCGTCTTGGGTAAACCATGGAAAGCTGTGTGGGGCGTGGATGTGGAAAGGGAGCTGTGGTTTCGGGCATTGTTGCATGACAGCTAGAGACTGAGTGTGAAGTAATGAGGCCTTTGTTGTCTTTTCCTAGCACTACCCCGCACACTTGAGGGGGTAGGGGGATGGTATTCCATGTGTGGCGAGGCGGCGATGGGAATGAATAAGGGCAGACAGTGTGAATTGTGTGCATGGGTATATATGTATGTGTCTGTGTGTGTATATATATGTGTACATTGAGATGTATAGGTATGTATATTTGCGTGTGTGGACGTGTGTGTATATACATGTACATGTGGGTGGGTTGGGCCATTTCTTTCCTTTGTTTCCTTGCGCTACCTCGCAAACGCGGAAGACAGCGACAAAGCAAAATAAAAATAATGAAAATAATAATATATATATATATATATAGAGTGGTTTGGGAATGTCTTGGGAGTAAAGTCAGGGGTTAGTGAGAGGACAAGAGCAAGGGAAGGAGTAACAGTACTCCTGAAACAGGAGTTGTGGGAGTATGTGATAAAATGTAAGAAAGTAAATTCTCGATTAATATGGGTAAAACTGAGAGTTGATGGAGAGAGATCGGTAATTATTGGTGCATATGCACCTGGGCATGAGAAGAAAGATCAAGAGAGGCAAGTGTTTTGGGAACAGCTGAATGAGTGTGTTAGTGGTTTTGATGCACGCGACCGGGTTATGGTGATGGGTGATTTGAATGCAAAGGTGAGTAAACTGCAGTTGAGGAAATAATTGGTATACATGGAATGTTCAGTGTTGTAAATGGAAATGGTGAAGAGCTTGTAGATTTATGTGCTGAAAAAGAACTAGTGATTGGGAATACCTGGTTTAAAAAGCGAGATATACATAAGTATACGTATGTAAGTAGGAGAGATGGCCAGAGAGCGTTATTGGATTACGTGTTAATTGACAGGCGCGCGAAAGAGAGACTTTTGGATGTAAATGTGCTGAGAGGTGCAACTGGAGGGATCTAATCATTATCTTGTGGAGGCTAAGGTGAAGATTTGTTTGGGTTTTCAGAAAAGAAGAGTGAATGTTGGGGTGAAGAGGTTGGTGAGAGTGAGTGAGCTTGGGAAGGAGACTTGTGTGAGGAAGTACCAGGAGAGACTGAGTACAGAATGGAAAAAGGTAAGAATAATGGAAGTAAGTGGAGTGGGGGAGGAATGGTATGTATTTAGGGAATCAGTGATGGATTGCGCAAAAGATGCTTGTGGCATGAGAAGAGTGGGAGGTGGGTTGATTAGAAAGGGTAGTGAGTGGTGGGATGAAGAAGTAAGATTATTAGTGAAAGAGTAGAGAGAGGCATTTGGACGATTTTTGCAGGGAAAAAATGCAATTAAGTGGGAGATGTATAAAAGAAAGAGACAGGAGGTCAAGAGAAAGGTGCAAAAGGTGAAAAAGAGGGCAAATGAGAGTTGGGGTGAGAGAGTATCATTAAATTTTAGGGAGAATAAAAAGATGTTCTGGAAGGAGGTAAATAAAGTGCGTAAGACAAGGGAGCAAATGGGAACTTCAGTGAAGGGCGCAAATGGGGAGGTGATAACAAGTAGTGGTGATGTGAGAAGGAGATGGAGTAAGTATTTTGAATGTTTGTTGAATGTGTTTGATGATAGAGTGGCAGATATAGGGTGTTTTGGTCGAGGTGGTGTGCAAAGTGAGAGGGTTAGGGAAAATGATTTGGTAAATAGAGAAGAGGTAGTAAAAGGTTTGCGGAAGATGAAAGCCGGCAAGGCAGCAGGTTTGGATGGTATTGCAGTGGAATTTATTAAAAAAGTGGGTGACTGTATTATTGACTGGTTGGTAAGGTTATTATATGTATGTATGACTCATTGTAAGGTGCCTGAGGATTGGCGGAATGCGTGTATAGTGCCATTGTAAAAAGGCAAAGGGGATAAGAGTGGGTGCTCAAATTACATAGGTATAAGTTTGTTGAGTATTCCTGGTAAATTATATGGGAGGGTATTGATTGAGAGGGTGAAGGCATGTACAGAGCGTCAGATTGGGGAAGAGCAGTGTGGTTTCAGAAGTGGTAGAGGATGTGTGGATCAGGTGTTTGCTTTGAAGAATGTATGTGAGAAATACTTAGAAAAGCAAATGGATTTGTATGTAGCATTTATGGATCTGGAGAAGGCATATGATAGAGTTGATAGAGATGATCTGTGGAAGGTATTAAGAATATATGGTGTGGGAGGCAAGTTGTCAAAAGCAGTGAAAAGCTTTTATCGAGAATGTAAGGCATGTGTACTTGTAGGAAGAGAGGAAAGTGAGTGGTTCTCAGTGAATGTAGTTTTGCGGCAGGGGTGTGTGATGTCTCCATGGTTGTTTAATTTGTTTATGGATGGGGTTGTTAGGGAGGTGAATGCAAGAGTTTTGGAAAGAGGGGCAAGTATGCAGACTGTTGTAGATGAGAGAGCTTGGGAATTGAGTCAGTTGTTGTTCGCTGATGATACAGCGCTGGTGGCTGATTCATGTGAGAAACTTCAGAAGCAGGTGACTGAGTTTTGTAGTGTGTGACAGAAGAAAGTTAAGAGTAAATGTGAATAAGAGGAAGGTTATTAGGTACAGTAGGGTTGAGGGTCAAGTCAATTGGGAGGTAAGTTTGAATGGAGAAAAACTGGAGGAAGTAAAGTATTTTAGATATCTGGGAGTGGATCTGGCAGTGGATAGAACCATGGAAGCGGAAGTGGATTATAAGGTGGGGGAGGGGGCGAAAATCCTGGGAGCCTTAAAGAATGTGTGGAAGTCGAGAACATTATCTCGGATAGCAAAAATGGGTATGATTAAAGGAATAGTGGTTCCAACAATGTTGTATGGTTGCGAGGCGTGGGCTATGGATAGAGTTGTGCGCAGGAGGATGGATGTGCTGGAAATGAGAGGTTTGAGGACAATATGTGGTGTGAGGTGGTTTGATCGAATAAGTAACGTAAGGGTAAGAGAGATGTGTGGAAATAAAAAGAGCGTGGTTGAGAGAGCAGAAGAGGGTGTTTTGAAATGGTTTGGGCACATGGAGACAATGAGTGAGGAAAGATTGACCAAGAGGATATATGTGTCGGAGGTGGAGGGAACGAGGAGAAGTGGGAGACCAAATTGGAGGTGGAAAGATGGAGTGAAAAAGATTTTGTGTGATCGAGGCCTGAACATGCAGGAGGGTGAAAGGAGGGCAAGGAATAGAGTGAATTGGATCGATGTGGTATACCGGGGTTGACGTGCTGTCAGTGGATTGAATCAGGGCATGTGAAGCGTCTGGGGTAAACCATGGAAAGCTGTGTAGGTATGTATATTTGCGTGTGTGGACGTATGTATATACATGTGTATGGGGGTGGGTTGGGCCATTTCTTTCGTCTCTTTCCTTGCGCTACCTCGCAAACGCGGGAGACAGCGACAATGCAAAAAGAAAGAAAAAAAAAAAAAAATATATATATATATATATATATATATATATATATATATATATATATATATATATATATATATATATATATATATATATATATATATATATATATATATATATATTCCTTTTTTTCTTTTAAACTATTCGCCATTTCCCGCGTTAGCGTGGTAGCGTTAAGAACAGAGGACTGGGCCTTTTTTGGAATATCCTCACCTGGCCCCCTCTGTTCCTTCTTATGGAAAAAAAAAAAAAATATATATATATATATATATATATATATATATATATATATATATATATATATATATATATATATTTTTTTTTTTTTTTTCTTTTAAACTATTCGCCATTTCCCGCGTTAGCGAGGTAGCGTTAAGAACAGAGGACGGGGCCTTTGTGGAATATCCTCACCTGGCCCCCCTCTGTTCCTTCTTTTGGAAAATTAAAAAAAAATGAGAGGGGAGGATTTCCAGCCTCCCGCTCCCTCCCCTTTTAGTCGCCTTCTACGACACGCAGGGAATACGTGGGAAGTATTCTTAATCCCCTATCCCCAGGGATAATATATATATGTATATACATATATATATATATATATATATATATATATATATATATATATATATATATATATATATATATATATATATATATATCTTTTTCTTTTCTTTCAAACTATTCGCCATTTCCCGCATTAGCGAGGTAGCGTTAAGAACAGAGGACTGGGCCTTTGAGGGAATACCCTCACCTGGCACAATTCTCTGTTCCTTCTTTTGGAAAATTGAAAAAAAAAAAAAAAAAAAAAAAAACCGAGAGGGGAGGATTTCCAGCCCCCCGCTCCCTCCCCTTTTAGTCGCCTTCTACGACACGCAGGGAATACGTGGGAAGTATTCTTAATCCCCTATCCCCAGGGATAATATATATATATATATATATATATATATATATATATATATATATATATATATATATATATATATATATATATATATATATGTATACATATATATATATATATATATATATATATATATATATATATATATATATATATATATATATATATATATATATATATATATATATATATTTATATATATTTATATATGAATTGGAGCGATGTGGTATACAGGGGTTGACGTGCTGTCAGTGGATTGAATCAAGGCATGTGAAGCGTCCGGAGTAAACCATGGAAAGCTGTGTAGGTATGTATATTTGCGTGTGTGGACGTGTGTATGTACATGTGTATGGGGGGGGTTGGGCCATTTCTTTCGTCTGTTTCCTTGCGCTACCTCGCAGACGCGGGAGACAGCGACAAAGTATAAAAAAAAAAAAAAAAAAAAGATATATATATTGGAAAGGATCACAATTTTGCGCGTGATCTATACGTTCCTATGAGTCCACGGGGAAAAATAAAACACGATAAGCTTCCAAGTGCACTTTCGTGTAATAATCACATCGTCAGACGAGACACAAGAGAGAAATATAACAGTCAGTTGATATACATCGAAGAAACGAAGGTACGATGCCATTTGGTAAACATGCGATTGTCCAAGAGACAACGAGCGTTCATAGACTTATCATTTTACAAATTTTATCAACAATAGAATTATATAATTTGTATAGACAATCACTAATATTAAGATTATGATTATTGTGTATTGAATAATACAAGATTCAATTATATTTTTTGTGGTAACAGATTTACAGTTACTAACTGAGATGGCGTTACTCCAGTCAATACAACGATCATAGTTTTTAACGTGATTAAACAAGGCATTTGATTCTCGTCCCGTTCTTATACAATAATTATGTTGCTTAAGTCTAACAGAAAGATTATTACCAGTCTGACCAACAAAAGATTTATCACTATTTCCAACTTCAACTTTATAGATGCATCCAGGAGAATTTTCTGGTGAATTCCTGATTAAGATATTCTTTATAGTATTATTGTTGCTAAAGGCAACATTAACATTAAAGGATTTAAGCAACATGAGAAGTAAAGTAAAATCATTACCAAAAGGGAGAACTAAAAGATTCTTGAATGTCAATTGGAGATTTAGGCTCAATTCTATAAAATGATTTCTTTGCTAACTTAAGGAATTCATCAATGAAAGTTAGATCCAAGAGAATATATCTTCTCAAACTCATCATAAATAAAATCTGGACTGCAAATGCGTAATGCCCTAGGGAACACAGATTGAAATGATAATAATTTGACTCCGTCATTTTGAGATGAGTAATAATGGATATATGAACATACGTTGGTAGGTTTTCTGTATATGCTAAACTTAAACTTGTTTCCTTGCCTATGGATCATGCAATCTAAAAATGGTAACATACCATTATTTTTATCTTCTACAGTAAATTTGATGGAAGGTACTAAATTGTTAAGTAAGGGGAGAAATACTTGTAAATTCTCATTTGTTGGCCAAACAAAAAGAACATCATCTACATACCTAAACCAAATTGAACTAGGAAGTAAGGTAACCTTTAGTAATTGTGTTTCAAAAATTTTTATACAAAGATGACTTAGTATAGGTGCAAGAGTGTTACCCATTGCCATACCAAATTTTTGAGCATAATAATCTCCACTGAATTGAAATACAGTCTTTATTACACAATTTTTTCAGTTCACTGAAAACAGACTTGGAAACAGATAAATAAATATTATCCAAGACATCAAATGAATATTCTAACAGATCATCAACTGGACCTTTTGTGGAAAGTGAGGAAACATCAATGCTAACTAGTTTGAAATCAAAATTAACTTTGATATGATTTAGCTTGTTGACTAAATCTACATTATTCATGATATTAGAATTTGATACTTTGCCCACTAAGGGGCTTCATAAAAAAACTAACCATTTCGAAGATTTATATGTGATGGAGCCTACTGAAGTCACTGTAGGACTTGCTGGAAATTTATATTTGTGTGTTTCGATAAGTCCATACAAATATGGCAATGAAGGGGACAAAGATGACAAACTTTTGATAAGCGAACCATTACCTTTCAACAACTTCATTTCTTTTTTGAAAAGAGAGTTAACTGCTTCTAAGGGATTTCTACAAAGTTTGGAATATGTTGTGTCATCAATTAAAAGATAATCCATTTAAAATAAATTGTTACTTTTGTCTAAAATTAAAATAGTGTTAGCCTTATCTGCTTTAGCAATATGTATAGCCTTGTGTTTTATAAGGTGTTAATAGCTTTTAGGGCAATTAGGTTCAACTGGTTTTGACAAACTGGCACACACTAAACCCTTAAAGATATTAAATTAATCATTAGTTAAATTACTGTATTTCTCTAAATTACAAAAAGACTTTGTGACATTAACACAGCTGGCTTCCCTGTTAGAGCACACAAACCTTAATCCATAGCCTAATGCACACAAGAAATCCTTATCTAGTTGTTTGTTAAACAGGTTTATCACAAAAGAAGGGTTTGTGTTCTTAGTCCAGTTGCTGTTTTTAATAAGATGGTCCAACTTACAATTCAGCAAAGAAATCATTTTTTAGAGTTGTGCCCAAACCTCCCATTAACGCCAAGAATTTTTCGGTTCTCCCTTTTAATAATACTTTTACTTTACTTCCTAAGTTGCTTGAATCCTTTAATGTAAATGTTGCCTTTAACAATAATAATACTATATAGAGTATCTCAATCAAGAATTCACCAGAAAGTTCTCCTGGATGCATGTATAGAGTGCCAAGTGGAAATTGTGATAAATTTTATGGCTGGGCACACTGGTAAGGATCTTTCTCTTAGACTTCAGCAACATAAATATAGTATAAGAACGAGACATGACTCAAATGCATTGTTTGTGCACGTTAAAAACTATAATCATTGCACTGACTGGGGTAATTCCAATCCAGTTATTAACTCTAACTCTATTACCAAGAGAAAATTAATTGAACCTTCTATTATTAAATACACAAAGAATCATAATCTTAAAGTTAGTGAACGTCTATACAAATAATATAACTATATTGTTGATAAAATTTGTAAAATGATAAGATTATGAACGCTCGTTGTCTGTCTTAAACAATCGCATTTTTACCAAATGGCGTACTAGCTTCGTCTGTCGATGTATATCAATTGAGTCTAATATTTCTCTCTTGTTCTCCCCGATGATGTGATTATTACACGGAAGTGCACTTGGGATCTTATCGTTTTTCATTTTTCCCGGTGGAATCATAGGAATATATATATATATATATATATATATATATATATATATATATATATATATATATATATATATATATATATATATATATATATATATATATATATTTCATATATAAAATATAAATATATTTTTTTTTCTTTTTTTTTTTTTCAAAGGAAGGAACAGAGAAGGGGGCTGCATGAGGATGTTTCCTCAGAGGCCCAGTCCTCTGTTCTTAACGCTACCTCGCTGACCCGGGAAATGGGGAAAAATAGTATGAAAGATATATATATATATATATATATATATATATATATATATATATATATATATATATATATATATATATATATATATATATATATATATATATATATATATATATATATATATATATATATATATATATATATATATATATATATATATATATATATATAGGTATATATATATATATATATATATATATATATATATATATATATATATATATATATATATATTTTTTTTTTTTTTTTTTGCTTTGTCGCTGTCTCCCGCGTTTGCAAGGTAGCGCAAGGAAACAGACGAAAGAAATGGCCCAACCCCCCCCCATACACATGTATATACATACGTCCACACACGCAAATATACATACCTACACAGCTTTCCATGGTTTACCCAAGACGCTTCACATGCCCTGCTTCAATCCACTGACAGCACGTCAACCCCGGTATACCACATCGCTCCAATTCACTCTATTCCTTGCCCTCCTTTCACCCTCCTGCATGTTCAGGCCCCGATCACACAAAATCTTTTTCACTCCATCTTTCCACCTCCAATTTGGTCTCCCTCTTCTCCTTGTTCCCTGCACCTCCGACACATATATCCTCTTGGTCAATCTTTCCTCACTCATTCTCTCCATGTGCCCAAACCACTTCAAAACACCCTCTTCTGCTCTCTCAACCACGCTCTTTTTATTTCCACACATCTCTCTTACCCTTACGTTACTCACTCGATCAAACCACCTCACACCACACATTGTACTCAAACATCTCATTTCCAGCACATCCATCCTCCTGCGCACAACTCTATCCATAGCCCATGCCTCGCAACCATACAACATTGTTGGAACCACTATTCCTTCAAACATACCCATTTTTTACTTTCCGAGATAATGTTCTCGACTTCCACACATTCTTCAAGGCCCCCAGGATTTTCGCCCCCTCCCCCACCCTATGATCCACTTCCGCTTCCATGGTTCCATCCTCTGCCAGATCCACTCCCAGATATCTAAAACACTTCACTTCCTTCAGTTTTTCTCCATTCAAACTCACCTCCCAATTGACTTGACCCTCAACCCTATTGTACCTAATAACCTTGCTCTTATTCACATTTACTCTTAACTTTCTTCTTCCACACACTTTTCCAAACTCAGTCACCAGCTTCTGCAGTTTCTCACATGAATCAGCCACCAGCGCTGTATCATTAGCGAACAACAAATATATATACATATATATATATATATATATATATATATATATATATATATATATATATATATATATATATATATATATATATATATATATATATGATATTTTTTTTTTTTTTTTTTGCTTTGTCGCTGTCTCCCGCGTTTGCGAGGTAGCGCAAGGAAAATGACGAAAGAAATGGCTCAGCCCACCCCCATACACATGCAAATACATACGTCCATACACGCAAATATACATACCTACACAGCTTTCCATGGTTTACCCCAGACGCTTCACATGGCTTGATTCAATCCACTGACAGCACGTCAACCCCGGTATACCACATCGCTCCAATTCACTCTATCCCTTGCCCTCCTTTCACCCTCCTGCATGTTCAGGCCCCGATCACACAAAATCTTTTTCACTACATCTTTCAACCTCCAATTTGGCCTCCCTCTTCTCCTCGTTCCCTCCACCTCCGACACATATATCCTCTTGGTCAATCTTTCCTCACTCATTCTCTCCATGTGCCCAAACCATTTCAAAACACCCTCTTCTGCTCTCTCAACCACGCTCTTTTTATTTCCACACATCTCTCTTACCCTTACATTACTTACTCGATCAAACCACGACACACCACACATTGTCCTCAAACATCTCATTTCCAGCACATCCATCCTCCTGCGCACAACTCTATCCATAGCCCACGCCTCGCAACCATACAACATTGTTGGAACCACTATTCCTTCAAACATACCCATTTTTGCTTTCCCAGATAATGTTCTCGACTTCCACACATTCTTCAAGGCTCCCAGAATTTTCGCTTCCATGTTTCCATCCGCTGACAGATCCACTCCCAGATATATGAAACACTTTACTTCCTCCAGTTTTTCTCCATTCAAACTCACCTCCCAATTGACTTGACCGTCAACCCTACTGTACCTAATAACCTTGCTCTTATTCACATTTACTCTTAACTTTCTTCTTTCACACACTTTACCAAACTGGCAAATTATATGGGAATGTATTGATTTAGAGGGTGAAGGCATGTACAGAGCATGATATTGGGGAAGAACAGTGTGGTTTCAAAAGTGGTAGAGGATGTGTGGATCAGGTGTTTGCTTTGAAGAATGTATGTGAGAAATACTTAGAAAAGCAAATGGATTTGTGTGTAGCATATATGGATCTGGAGATGGCATATGATAGAGTTGATAGAGATGCTCTGTGGAAGGTATTAAGAATATATGGTGTGGGAGGCAAGTTGTTAGAAGCAGTGAAAAGTTTTTATCGAGGATGTAAGGCATGTGTACGTGTAGGAAGAGAGGAAAATGATTGGTTCTCAGTGAATGTAGGTTTGCGGCAGGGGTGTGTGATGTCTCCATGGTTGTTTAATTTGTTTATGGATGGGGTTGTTAGGGAGGTGAATGCAAGAGTTTTGGAAAGAGGGGCAAGTATGAAGTCTGTTGGGGATGAGAGATATATAATATATATATATATATATATATATATATATATATATATATATATATATATATATATATATATATATATATATATATATATATATATATATATATATATATACACAATCTTTTATAAACAATTTTATCAGTTCATTAAAAACAGACTTTGAAGCAGCTAAGCGAATATCATCGAAGATATCAGATTAATATTCGAAAAGTTCATCAACTGGAACTTTTGTGAAAAGTGAGGAAACAGCAAAGCTAACAAGTTTGAAATCAAAATTAAATTTGATATTGTTAAGCTTGTTGACTAAATTTATTTAGTTCATGATATTAGAAATTGATATCTTAACCACTAAAGGGCTTAATAAAGAAACTAGCCGTTTTGACAATTTATATGTGATGGAGCCTACTAAACTCAGTATAGGTCTTGCTGGAAAATTCTGTCTATGTGTTTTGATAAGTCCATACATATATGGCAATGAAGGGGAAAGAGATATAAACTTTTGATAAGAGTACCATTACCATTCAACACAAACTCAGTTCTTTATTGAAATGGGAATTAACTGATTCTAGGGGATTCTTAAAGACTTTAGAATATGTTTGTCATCATTTAAATTCCTTTTGGATAAAAAATTACTTTTGTCCATAATCACAACAGTGTTAACATTATTCGCTTTATTAATATGTATATCCTTGTCTTTTTTTAAGGTGTTAATAGCTCTTATAAATGTTTTAGGGCAGTTAGGTTCCAATGTATTTCTTTAAATTTGAAAAAGACTCAGTGACACCAACATAGCTGGCTTCCTTGTTAGACCACACAAAACTTCATCCATAGCCTAAGGCACACAAGGAATCCTTATCTAGTTCTTTATTGGACAAATTTATCACAAAGAAAGGGATTTTGTATTATGTCCAATCGCTGTTTTTGATAAGATGTTAATCATATATATATATATATATATATATATATATATATATATATATATATATATATATATATATATATATATATATATATATATATATATCTTTCTGTCCTTCTTTCATACTGTTCGCCATTTCCCGCATCAGCAAGGTAGCGTTAAGAACAGAAGACGTGACCTTTGAGGGAAGATCCTCACCTGGCTCCCATCTCTGTTCCTTCCCTTGGAAAATTAAAAAAAAGCCGAGAGGGGATGATTTCTAGCCCCCCGCTCCCTTCCCTTTTAGTCGCCTTCTACGACACGAAGGGAATACGTTCGAAGTATCCTTTTTCCCCTATCCCCAGGGATAATATATATATATATATATATATATATATATATATATATATATATATATATATATATTTTTTTTTTTATTATACTTTGTCGCTGCCTCCCGCGTTTGCGAGGTAGCGCAAGGAAACAGACGAAAGAAATGGCCCACCCCCCCCCCATACACATGTATATACATACGTCCACACACGCAAATATACATACCTACACAGCTTTCCATGGTTTACCCCAGACGCTTCACATGCCTTGATTCAATCCACTGACAGCACGTCAACCCCGGTATACCACATCGCTCCAATTCACTCTATTCCTTGCCCTCCTTTCACCCTCCTGCATGTTCAGGCCCCGATCACACAAAATCTTTTTCACTCCATCTTTCCACCTCCAATTTGGTCTCCCTCTTCTCCTCGTTCCCTCCACCTCCGACACATATATCCTCTTGGTCAATCTTTCCTCACTCATTCTCTCCATGTGCCCAAACCACTTCAAAACACCCTCTTCTGCTCTCTCAACCACGCTCTTTTTATTTCCACACATCTCTCTTACCCTTACGTTACTCACTCGATCAAACCACCTCACACCACATATTGTCCTCAAACATCTCATTTCCAGCACATCCATCCTCCTGCGCACAACTCTCTCCATAGCCCACGCCTCGCAACCATACAACATTGTTGGAACCACTATTCCTTCAAGCATACCCATTTTTGCTTTCCGAGATAATGTTCTCGACTTCCACACATTCTTCAAGGCCCCCAGAATTTTCGCCCCCTCCCCCACCCTATGATCCACTTCCGCTTCCATGTTTCCATCCGCTGCCAGATCCACTCCCAGATATCTAAAACACTTCACTTCCTCCAGTTTTTCTCCATTCAAACTCACCTCCCAATTGACTTGACCCTCAACCCTACTGTACCTAATAACCTTGCTCTTATTCACATTTACTCTTAGCTTTCTTCTTCCACACACTTTACCAAACTGAGTCTCCAGCTTCTGCAGTTTCTCACATGAATCAGCCACCAGCGCTGTATCATCAGCGAACAACAACTGACTCACTTCCCAAGCTCTCTCATCCCCAACAGACTTCATACTTGCCCCTCTTTCCAAAACTCTTGCATTTACCTCCCTAACAACCCCATCCATAAACAAATCAAACAACCATGGAGACATCACACACCCCTGCCGCAAACCTACATTCACTGAGAACCAATCACTTTCCTCTAAAAAAAAAAAAAAAAAAAAAAAAAAAAAAAAAATATATATATATATATATATATATATATATATATATATATATATATATATATATATATATATATATATATATATATATATATATATATATATATATATATATATATACATATATGTATATATATAAATATATATATATACATATATATATATATATATATATATATATATATATATATATATATCTTTCTTTCTTTCTTTCTTTCAAACTATTCGCCATTTCCCGCATTAGCGAGGTAGCGTTAAGAACAGAGGACTGTGCCTTTGAGGGAATACCCTCACCTGGCGCAATTCTCTGTTCCCTCTTTTGGAAAATTAAAAAAAAAAAAATTATATATATATATATAAATATATATATATATATATATATATATATATATATATATATATATATATATATATATATATATATATATATATATATATATATATATATATATATATATATATATATATATATATAAATATTCCTATGAGTCCACGGGGAAAATGAAACACGAAAAGTTCCCAAGTGCACTTTCTTGTCATAATCACATCATCAGGGGACACCCAAGAGAGAAATATAACAGTCAGTTAATATACGTCGAAGAGATGAAGTTGGGACTCCATTTGGTAAACATGTTATATTTCTCTCTTATGTCTCCCCAGATGATGTGATTATACACGAAAGTGCACTTGTATATCCCTGGGGATAGGGGAGAAAGAATACTTCCCACGTATTCCCTGCGTGTCGTAGAAAGCGACTAAAAGGGGAGGGAGCGTGGGGCTGGAAATCCTCCCCTCTCGTTTTTTTTTTTTAATTTTCCAAAAGAAGGAACAGAGAAGGGGGCCAGGTGAGGATATTCCCTCAAAGGCCCAGTCCTCTGTTCTTAAAGCTACCTCGCTAACGCGGGAAATGGCGAATAGTTTGAAAGAAAGAAAAGATATATATATATATATATATATATATATATATATATATATATATATATATATATATATATATATATATATATATATATATATATATATATATTTTTTTTTTTTTCTTATTTTAATTTGTCGCTGTTTCCCGCGGTTGCGAGGTAACGCAAGGAAACAGACGAAAGAAATGGATCAACCCACCCCCATACACATGTATATACATACACGTCCACACACGCAAATATACATACCCATACATCCCAACGTACAAACACACACACACACACACACACACACACACAGACACAAACATATACACACATGCATGAAACTCACACCGTCTGGCCCATTCATTCCCATCGCCACACATGGAACAACATCCCCCCCCCGCCCATATGCGCGAGGTAGCGCTAGGCAAAGACAACAAAGGCCCCATCCGTTCACACTCAATCTCTAGATGTCATGCAACAATGCCCGAAACTACAGCTCCCTTTCCACATCCAGGCCCCACACAAGTTTCCATGGTTTACCCCAGACGCTTCACATGAACTGATTCAATCCACTGACAGCACCTCGACCCCGGTATACCACATCGATCCAATTCACTCTATTCCTTGCCCGCCTTTCACCCTCCTGCATGGTCAGGCCCCGATCACTCAAAATCTTTTGCACACCATCTTTCCACCTCCAATTTGGTCTCCCACTTCTACTCGTTCCCTCCACCTCCGACACATATATCCTCTTGGTCAATCTTTCCTCACTCATTCTCTCCAAGTACCCAAACCATTTGAAAACTCCCTCTTCTGCTCTCTCAACCACGCTCTTTTTATTTCCGAACATCTCTCATACCCTTACATTACTTACTCGATCAAACCACCTCACACCACATATTATCCTCAAACATCTCATTTCCATCACATCCATCCTCCCGCGCACAACTCTATCCATAGCCCACGCCTCGCAACCATACAACATTGTTGGAACCACTATTCCTTCAAACATACCCATTTTTGCTTTCCGAGATAATGTTCTCGACTTCCACACATTCCTCAAGGCTCCCAGGATTTTCGCCCCTTTCCCCACCCTATGATTCACTTCCGCTTCCATGGTTCCATCCGCTGCCAGATCCACTCCCAGATATCTAAAACACTTTACTTCCTCCAGTTTTTCTCCATTCAAACTTACCTCCCAATTGACTTGACCCTCAACCCTACTCTTCCTAATAACCTTGCTCTTATTCACATTTACTCTGACTTTCTTCTTTCACATACTTTACCAAACTGAGTCACCAGCTTCTGCAGTTTCTCACATGAATCAGCCACCAGCGCTGTATCATCAGCGAACAACAACTGACTCACTTCCCAAGCTCGTTCATCCCCAACAGACTTCATACTTGCCCATCTTTCCAAAACTCTTGCATTCACCTCCCGAACAACCCCATCCATAATGTATGTACGATTCATGGTGAGGTGCCTGAGGATTGGCGAAATGCTTGCATAGTACCATTGTAAAAAGGCAAAGGGGAGAAGAGTGAGTGCTCGAATTACAGAGGTATAAGTTTGTCGAGTATTCCTGGTAAATCATATGGGAGGGTATTGATTGAAAGGGTGAAGGCATGTGCAGAGCATCAGATTGGGGAAAAGCAGTGTGGTTTCAGAAGTGGTTGAGGATGTGTGGATCAGTTGTTTGCTTTGAAGAATGCATGTGAAAAATACTTAGAAAAGCAAATGGATTTGAATGTAGCATGTATGGATCTGGAGAAGGCATATGATAGAGTTGTTAGAGATGCTCTGTGGAAGGTACTAAGAATATATGGTGTGGGAGGCAAGTTGTTAGAAGCAGTGAAAAGTTTTTATCGTGGATGTAAGGCATGTGTACGTGTAGGAAGAGAGTAAAGTGATTGGTTCTCAGTAAGTGTAGTTTTGTTTCAGATGTGTGTGATGTCTCCATGGTTGTTTAATTTGTTTATGGATGGGCTTTTTAGGGAGGTGAATGCAAGAGTTTTGGAAGAAGGGCAAGTATACAGTCTGTTGTGGATGAGAGAGCATGGGAAGTGAGTCAGTTGTTGTTCGCTGATGATACAGCGCCGGTGGCTGATTCATGTGAGAAACTGCAGAAGCTGGTGACTCAGTTTGGTAAAGTGTGTGAAAGAAGAAAGTTAAGAGTAAATGTGAATAAGAGCAAGGTTATTAGGTACAGTAGGGTTGAGGGTCAAGTCAATTGGGAGGTAAGTTTGAGTGCAGAAAACCTGGAAGAAGTGAAGTGTTTTAGGTATCTGGGAGTTGATTCTGCAGGGAATGGAACCATGGAAGCAGAAGTGAACCATAGGGTGGGTGAGGAGGCGAAAAGTCTGGGAACCTTGAAGAATATGTGGAAGTCGAGAACATCATCTAGGAAAGCAAAAATGGGTATGTTTAAAGGAATATTAGTTCCAACAATGTTGTATGGTTGCGAGGCGTGGGCTATGGATAGAGTTTTGCGGAGGTGGGTGAATGTGCTGGAAATGAGATGTTTTAGAGCAATATGTGGTTTGAGGTGGTTTCATCGAGTAAGTAATGATAGGGGAAGAGAGTTGTGTGGAAATAAAAAGAGCTTGGCTGAGGGAGCAGAAGAGGGTGTTTTGAAATGGTTTGGGCACATGGAGAGAATGAGTGAGGAAAGATTGACCAAGAGGATATATGTGTTGCAGATGGATGGAAAGAGGAGAAGTGACAGACGAAATTGGAGGTGGAAAGATGGAGTGAAAAAGATTATAAGTGATCGGGGCCTGAACATGCAGGAGAGTGAAAGGAGTGCAAGGAATAGAGTGAATTGGATCTATTTGGTATACCGGGGTCTACTTGCTGTCAATATATTGAATCAGGGCATGTAAAGTGTCTGGGGTAAATCATGGAAAGTTCTGTGGGGCCTGGATGTTGAAAGGGAGCTGTGGTTTTGGGCATTATTACATAACAGCTAGAGACTAAGTGTGAACGAATGGGGCCTTTCTTATCTTTTTCCTGCGCTACCTCGCACACATCAGGGGGAGGGGGGTATTCTTCCATGTGTGGCGACGTGGCGATGGGAGTAAGTAAAGGCAGACAGTATGAATTATGTACATGTGTATATATGTATATGTCTGTGTGTGCATATACATGTGTACATTGATATGTAATAGGTATGTATATTTGCGTGTGTGGACGGGTATGGATATACATGTGTATAGGTGTGGGTTGGGCCATTTCTTTCGTCTGTTTCCTTGCGCTACCTTGCAAACGCGGGAGACAGCGACAAAGCAAAATAAATAAATAAATAGATATATATAGATACATGTATATATATATATATATATATATATATATATATATATATATATATATATATATATATATATATATATATATATATATATATATATAAATATATATATATATATATATATATATATATATATACATATATATATATATATATATATATATATATATATATATATATATATTTTTTTTTTTCAAACTATTCGCCATTTCCCGCATTAGCAAGGTAGCGCTAAGAACAAAGGACTGGGCCTCTGAGGGAATATCCTCACCTGGCCAACCGTCTCTGCTCCTTCTTTTGGAAAATTAAAAAAAAGAAAAAAGAGGGGAGGATTTCCAGCCCCCAGCACCCTGCCCTCTTAGTCGCTTTCTACGACACGCATTGAATACGTGGGAAGTATTCTTTCTCCCCTATCCCCAGGGATATATATATATATATATATATATATATATATATATATATATATATATATATATATATATATATATATATATATATATATATATATATATATATATACACGTCAACCCACGCAAATATACATACCTATACGTCTCAAAGTATACATATATATACGCACACGGAGACATACATATATACACATGTACATAATTCACACTATCTACTCTTATTAATTACCATCACAACCCCACCACACATGAAACAAAAACCCCTCCCCCCTCATGTGTGCCAGGTAGCGCTAGGAAAAGAAAATAAAGGCCAGCTTCGTTCACACTCAGTCTCTAGCTGTGAGGTATTAATGCACCGAAACCCCAGCTCCCTTTCCACATCCAGGCCCCACAGAACTTTCCATGAATTACCCCAAACGTTTCACATTCCCTGGTTCAATCCATTGACAGCACGTCGGCACCGGTATACCACATCGTTCCAATTCACTCTATTCCTTGCACGCCTTTCCCCCTCCTGCTTGTTCAGGCCCCGATCACTCAAAATCTTTTTCAATCATTCCTTCCACCTCCAATTTGATCACCCACTTCTCCTCGTTCCCTCCACCTCTGACACATATACCCTATTTGTCTATCTCTCCTCACTCATTCTCTCCATGTGACCAAACCACTTCAAATCACCCTCTTCTGCTCTCTCAACCACACTCTTTTTATTACAGCACATCTCTCTTACCCTATTGTTACTTGCTCGATCAAACCACCTCACACCACATATTGTCCTCAAACATTTCATTTCCACCACATCGACCCTCCTACGCACAACTCTATCCATAGCCCTCGCCTCGCAACCATACAACATTGTTGGAACCACTATTTGTTCAAACATACACATTTTTGCTTTCGGAGATAATGTTCTCGACTTCCACATATTCTTCAACGCTCCCAGAATTTTCGCCCCCTCCACCACCCTATGCCTGACTTCCGCTTCCATGGCTCCCTCCGCTGCCAAACCCACTCTCAGATATCTAAAGCACTGCACTTCCTCCAGTTCTTCTCCCTTCAAACTTACCTCCCAGTTGACTTGACCCTCAACCCTATTGTGCCGATTAACCTTACTCTTAGTCACATTTACTCTCAACTTTCTTCTTTTACACACTTTACTAAACTCAGTCACCAGCTTCTGCAGTTTCTCACATGAATCAGCCACCAGCGCTGTATCATCAGCGAACAACAACTGACTCATTTCCTAAGCTCTCTCATCCACAACAGACTGCATACTTACCCCCCTTTCCAAAACTCTTGCATTCACCTCCCTAACAACCCCATCCATAAACAAATTAAACAACCATGGGGACATCACACACCCCTCCCGCAAACATACATTCACTGAGAACCAATAACTTTCCTCTCTTCCTACACGTACACAACACTTACATCCTCGATAAAAACTTTTCACTGCTTCTATCAACTTGCCTCCCACACCATATATTCTTAATACCTTCCACAGATCATCTCTATCAACTCCATCATATGCCTTCTCCAGATGCATAACTGCTACACACAAATCCATTTGCTTTTCTAAGTATTTCTCACATACATTCTCAAAAGCTACTACCTAATCCACACAACCTCTACCACTTCTGAAACCACACTGCTCTTCCCCAGTCTGAAGCTCCGTACATGCCTTCACCCTCTCAATGAATACCCTCCCATATAGTTTCCAAGGAATAGTCAACAAACTCATACCTCTGTAATTTGAGCACTCACCTTTGTCACCTTTGCCTTTGTGCAATGGCACTATGCAAGCATTTCGCCAGTCTTCAGGCACCTCACCATGAATTATACATTCATTAAATAACCTTACCAACCCGTCAACAATACAGTCACCCCCTTTTTAATAAATTCCACTGCAATACCATCATAACCCGCTGCCTTGCCGGCTTTCATCTTCCGCAAACCTTTTACTACCTCTTCTCTGTTTACCAAATCCTTTTCCCTAACCCTCTTACTTTGCACACCACCTCGACCAAGATACCCTATATTTGCCACTCTATAATCAAACACATTCAACAAATCTTCAAAATACTCACTCCATCTCCTTCTGACATCAACAATGCTTGTTACTACCTCCCCATTAGCCCCCTTCATTGAAGTTCCCATTTGTTCCCTTGTCTTACGCATTTTATTTACCTCCAACTAAAACATCTTTTTATTCTCCCTAAAATTTAATGAAACTCTCTCACCACAACTTTCATTTGCCCTCTTTTTCACCTATTACACCTTTCTCTTGCCCTCCTGCCTCTTTCTTTTATACATCTCCCACTCATTTGCATTATTTTCTTGCAAAAATTGTTCAAATGCCTCTCTCTTCTCTTTCACTAATAATCTTACCTCTTCATCCCACCACTCTCTACCCTTTCTAATCTGCCCACCTCCCGCGCTTCTCATGCCACAAGCATCTTTTGCGCAAGCCATCATTCCTTCCCTAAATACATCCCATTCCTGTAACATTCCCCTTACCTCCTTTGTTCTTACCTTTTTCCATTCTGTACTAAGTTTCTCCTGGTACTTCCTCTCACAAGTCTCCTTCCTAAGCTCACTCACTTACTCTCTTCTTTTCTGAAAACCTCTACAAATCTTAACTTCGCCTCCACAAGAGAATGATCAAACATCCTTCCAGTTGCACCTCTCAGCACATTAACATCCAAAAGTCTCTTTTACGCGCGCCTATCAATTAACGCGTAATCCAATAACGCTCTCTGGCCACCTCTCCTACTTACATACGTATACTTATGTACGTCTCTCTTTTTAAACCAGGTATTCCCAATTACCAGTACTTTTTTATCACATAAATGTACAAGCTCTTCACCATTTCCATTTAAAACAATGAACACTCCATATATACCAATTATTCCCTCAACTGCCACATTACTCACCTTTGCATTCAAATCACCCATCAATATAACCCGGTCTCGTGCATCTAAACTACTAACAAAAAGGCAAAGGGGATAAGAGTGAGTGCTCAAATTACAGAGGTATAAGTTTGTTGAGTATTCCTGGTAAATTATATGGGAGAGTATTGATTGAGAGGGTGAAAGCATGTACAAAGCATCAGCACTGGGTAAGCATCAGATTGGGTAAAGGCACTGTGGTTTCAGAAGTGTTAGAGGATATGAGGATCAGGTGTTTGCTTTGAAGAATGTATGTGAGAAATACTTAGAAAAGCAAATTGATTTGTACGTAGCATTTATAGATCTGGAGAAGGCATATGATACAGTTGACGGAGATGCTCTGTGGAAGGTATTAAGAATATATGGTGTGGGAGGCAAGTTGTCAGAAGATGTGAAAAGTTTTTGTCGAGGATTTAAGGGCTGTGTACGTGTGGGAAGAGAGGAAAATTATTGGTTCTCAGTGAATGTAGGTTTGCGGCAGGGGTGTGTGGTGTCTTCATGGTTGTTTAATTTGTTTATAGGTGGGGTTGTTGGGGAGGTGAATGCAAGAGTTTTGGAAAGAGGGGCAAGTATGAAGTCTGTTGTGGATGAGAGAGCTTGGGAAGTGAGTCAGTTGTTGTTCGCTGATGATACAGCGCTGCCGGCTGATTCATGTGAGAAACTGAAGAAGATGGTGACTGAGTTTGGTAAAGTGAGTGAAAGAAGAAAGTTAAGAGTAAATGTGAATAAGAGTAAGGTTATTAGGTACAGTAGGGTTGAGGGTCAAGTCAATTGGGAGGTAAGTTTGAATGGAGAAAAACTGGAGGAAGTGAAGTGTTTTAGATATCTGGGAGTGGATTTGGCAGCGGATGGAACCATGGAAGCGGAAGTGAATCATAGGGTGGGGAGGGGGCCTAAAATTCTGTAAGCCTTGAAGAATGTTTGGAAGTCGAGAACATTATCTCGGAAAGTAAAAATGGGTATGTTCTAGGAATAGTGGTTCCAACAATGTTGTATGGTTGCGAGGCGTGGGCTATGGATAGAGTTGTGCGCAGGAGGATGGATGTGCTGGAAATGAGATGTTTGAGGACAATGTGTGGTGTGAGGTGGTTTGGTCCAGTAAGGAATAGCAGAGTAAGAGAGATGTGTGGTAATGAAAATAATGTTGTTGAGAAAGCAGAAGAGAGTGTCTTGAAATGGTTTGGTTACATGGAGAGAATGAGTGAGGAAAGATCGACCAAGAGGATATATGTGTCAGAGGCGGAGTGAACGAGGAGAAGTGGGAGACCAAATTGGAGGTGGAAAGATGGAGTGAAAAGGATTTTGGGTGATCGGTGCCTGAACATGCAGGAGGGTGAAAGGCGGGCAAGGAATAGAGTGAATTGGAACGTTGTGGTATACTGAGGTCGACGTGCTATCAATGGATTGAACCAGGTCATGTGAAGTGTCTGGGGTAAACCATGGAAATTTCTGTGGAGCCTGGATGTGGAAAGGGAGCTGTGGTTTCGTAGCATTATTACATGACAGCTAGAGTCTGAATGTGAACGAATGTGGCTTTTGTTGTCGTTTCCTAGCGCTACCTCGCACACATCAGGGGGGGAGGGGGTTGTTATTTCATGTGTGGCGAGGTGGTGATGGAAATGAATAAAGGCAGACGGTATTAGTTATGTATATGTGTATATATGTATATGTCTGTGTGTGTATATATATGTATACATTGAGATGTATAGGTATGTCTATTTGCGTGTGTGGACGTGTATGTATATACATGTGTATGTGGGTGGGTTGGGCCATTCTTTCGTCTCTCTCCTTGCGGTACCTCGCTTACGCGGGAGACAGCGACAAAGCAAAAGAAATGAATAGAATATATATTTTTTTTTTTTTCTTTTTTTATACTTTGTCGCTGTCTCCCGCGTTTGCGAGGTAGCGCAAGGAAACAGACGAAAGAAATGGCCCAACCCCCCCCCCCCCTCCCCATACACATGTACATACACACGTCCACACACGCAAATATACATACCTACACAGCTTTCCATGGTTTACCCCAGACGCTTCACATGCCTTGATTCACTCCACTGACAGCACGTCAACCCCTGTATACCACATCGCTCCAATTCACTCTATTCCTTGCCCTCCTTACACCCTCCTGCATGTTCAGGCCCCGATCACACAAAATCTTTTTCACTCCATCTTTCCACCTCCAATTTGGTCTCCCTCTTCTCCTCGTTCCCTCAACCTCCGACACATATATCCTCTTGGTCAATCTTTCCTCACTCATTCTCTCCATGTGCCCAAACCATTTCAAAACACCCTCTTCTGCTCTCTCAACCACGCTCTTTTTATTTCCACACATCTCTCTTATATATATATATATATATATATATATATATATATATATATATATATATATATATATATATATATATATATATATATATATATATATATATATATATATATATATATATATATATATATATATATATATATATATATATATGAGAAGGAGACTGAATTTGTTGAATATGTTAGATGATAGAGTGGCAGATATAGGGTGTTTTGGTCGAGTTTGTATGCGAAGTCTGAGAAAATGATTTAGTAAACAGAGAAGAGATAATAAAAGCTTTGCAGAGGATGAAAGCCGGGAAGCCGGCGGGCCCGGATGGGATTGCAGTGGAATTCATTAATAAATGGGGTGAATGTGCTGATGACTACATGGTGAGGATATTCGATGTATGTATAGCTCATGGTGAGGTGCCTAAGATTGGCGGAATTCTTCCATAGTGCCATTGTGCAAAGGCAAAGGGGATAAAAGTGAGTGCTCAAATTACAGAGGTATAGGTTTAGTGAGTATTCTTGGGAAATTAAGTGAGAGGGCATTGACTGAGAGATTGAAGGCATGTACAGTTGATAGAGATGCTTTGGGAGGTAAGTTGGTATAAGCAATGAAAACTTTTTATCGAGGATGTAAGGCATGTCTACTAGTAGGAGGACAAGAAAGTGATTTGTTCTCAGTAAATGTCGGATTGCGGCATTGGTGAGTCATGTCTACATGGTTGTTTAATTTGTTTCTGGATCGTTTTGTTATTGAAGTGAATTGAAGATTTTTTTGAGAGCGGCAAGTGTGGAAGCTGGTGTGGATGAGAGGGCTTGGAAAGTGAGTCAGTTGTTGTTCGCTGATGATACAACGCTGGTGGATGATTCGGGTGAGAAACTGCGGAAGCTGGTGACTAAGTTTAGTAAAGTGTGACACAGAGTAAGTGTGAATAAGAGTAAGGTTATTAGGTACAGTAGGGTTGAGGGACAAGTCAACTGGGGGGTAAGTTAGAATGGAGAAAACCTGGAGGAAGTGAAGTGTTTAGATATGTGGGAGTGGATTTGGCAAAGGATGGAACCATGGAAGCGGAAGTGAGTCACAGGGTGGGGGAGGGGGCGAAAGTTCTTGGGGCGTCGAAGAATGTGTAGAAGGCGATAACATTATCTCGGAAAGCAAAAATGCGTATGTTTGAAAGAAAAGTGGTTCCAACAATGATGTATAGTTGCGAGGCGTGGGCTATAGACATGGTTGTGCTTAGAAGGGTAAATTTGTTGGAAATGAGATGTTTGAGGACGATATGTGGTGTGAGGTGGTTTGATCGAGTAAGTAATGAAAAGGTAAGAGAGATGTGTTGTAATTAAAAGAGTGTGGTTGAGAGAGCAGAGGAGGATGTTTTGAAATGGTTTTGTCACATGGAGAGAATGAGTGAGGAATGATTGGCCAAGAGAATATATGTGTCAGAGGTGGAGGAAACGAGAAGTGGAAGACCAAATTGGAGGTGGAAGGATGGAGTGAGAAAGCCTTTGAGCGATCGGGGCTGAACATGGAGGAGGGTGAAAGGAATTGGAACGCTGAGGTATACCAGGGTCGACGTGCTGTCAATGAATTGAGCCAGGGCATGTGAAGCGTCTGGGGTAAACCATGGAAAGTTCTGTTAGGCCAGGATGTGGAAAGGGAGCTGTGGTTTCGGTGCATTATACATGACACCTTGAGACTAAGTGTGAACGAATGTGGCCTTTGTTGTCTTTTCCTAGAGCTACCTTACGTGAGTAAGGGGAAGGGAGGTGTCATTTCATGTGTGGCGGGGTGGCGACGGGAATGAAAAAAGGGGGCAAGTATGAATTATATACATGTGTGTATATATACGTATATGTCTATGTATGTATATATATGTGTTCGTTGAAATCTATAGGTATGCGTATGTGCGTGTGTGGACGTGTATGTATATACATGTGTATGTGGTGTGGGTAGATATTCTTTATAGTATTATATATTCATAAGATTTTTTCAACAGTAAATCTATCTAATTTTTGTAGACTTTCATTAATGCCAAGGTGATAATTCTTTGTGTCTTTAGTATTAGAAGATTGAATGATAATTCTCGTGATGCTGGAGTTAGAGTTAATAACTGAGGTGGCAATACTCAAGCCAATTCAATGATCATAGTTTTTAACGTGATCAAACAATTTCTTCATTCCACTTTCTTGATGTATCCAGGAAAATTTTCTTCTGAGTTCCTGATTAAGATATTCTTTGTAGTATTATTGTTGCTGAAGGAAAGACTTACATTATAGGATTTAAGCAACATGGGAAATAAAGTGAAACTCTTTTGGAAAGGGAGAACTAAAAGATTCTTGGTATTGATGGGAGGTTTGGGCTCAACTCTATAGAATGATTTCTTTGCTAACTTAAGGGTTTATCAATGAAAGATCTAGGGTACTTTAACTTAGATCCCAAAGATTATATCTTCCAAAATTTATCATCAATAAACTCGACTGTAAACACGCAATGCCCTAAGGAACATAGAGTGAAATGATGATAATTTAACGTTGGCATGTTGAGATGAGTAATAATGGATATATGAACATTCGTTGGTAGGTTTTTGTATATGCTAAACTTAAACTTGTTTCCTTGCCTATGGATCTTGCAATTCAAAAATGGTAACCTATCATTATTTTCATTTTTACAGTAAATTTGATGGAAGATAACAAATTGTTAAGTATGTGGAGAAATGTTTGTAAATTTTCATGTTTGCCAAACACAAAGACAATGATATTCATATTAATAAATCAGATAAGGTTAACACTGTTATGATTATGGACAAAAGGAATTATTTATCTAAAATGAATGATCTTTTAGATGATGACACAACATATTTGAAACTCAGTAAGAAACCCCTAGAAGCAGTTAATTACCATTTCAACACAGTACTGAAGCTTTTATTGAAACTTAATGATTCTCTAATGAAAAGTTTGTCATCTTTGGCCCCTTTATTCCCATATATGTATGGACTTTTCAAAACATATAAACGAAATTCTGCAAAAAGGCCCTATAGTGAGGTCAGTAGTCACCATCACAAAGATATTGTCGAAATGGTTATTTTTTTTTTAAGCTCTTTAATGGGTAATATATCAAATTATTTTATGCCCAAAAATTGGTATGGTAATGGGTAACCCTCTTTCACCTGCAATCTTTATATGGAATTTTTGAAATAAAGTTACTAAAGGATATCTTACCTTTTAATGCAATTTCGTTTAGGTAAGTAAATGAAGTTCTTGGTGTTTGTCCAACAATTGGACACTTACAAATATTTCTCCAATTACTTAACAATTTAGCACCATCCATCAGATTTACAGTAGTAAACAGAAAATAGTATGTTACCATTTTTAGATTGCACGATCCATAGACAAGGAAACAAGTTAAGTTTAGCATATGAAGAAAACCTACCAATGTATTCTCATATATCCATTACACTCATCTCAACATGAGAGAGGTGAATTATCATTTCAAGACATGTTCCTTAGGGCATTATGTATTTGCAGTCAAGAGAATATCAATGATGAGTTTGAGAAGATATATTCTATTGGATCTAAGTTAAAGTACCCCAGATCTATCATTGATAAATCTCTTAAGTTAGCAAAGAAATCATTTTATATAGTTGAGCCCAAACCTCCCATTGACACCAAGAATCTTTAGTT
>NC_092269.1:20399112-20405999 GCF_036320965.1 Panulirus ornatus
CTTTCACACACTTTACCAAACTCTGTCACCAGCTTCTGCAGTATCTCACATGAATCAGCCACCAGCGTTGTATCATCAGCGAACAACAACTGACTCACTTCCCAAGCTCTCTCATCCCCAACAGACTTCATACTTGCCCTCTTTCCAAAACTCTTGCATTCACCTCTATAACAACCCCATCCATAAACAAATTAAACAACCATGGAGACATCATACACCCCTGCCGGAAACCTACATTCACTGAGAACCAATCACTTTCCTCTCTTCCTACACGTACACATGCCTTACATCCTCGATAAAAACTTTTCACTGCTTCTAACAACTTGCCTCCCACACCATATATTCTTAATACCTTCCACAGAGCATCTCTATCAACTCTATCATATGCTTTCTCCAGATCCATAAATGCTACATACAAATCCATTTGCTTTTCTAAGTATTTCTCACACACATTCTTCAAAGCAAACACCTGATCCACACATCGTCTACCACTTCTGAAACCACACTGCTCTTCCCCAATCTGATGCTCTGTACATGCCTTCACCCTCTCAATCAATACCCTCCCATATAATTTACCAGGAATACTCAACAAACTTATACCTCTGTAATTTGAGCACTCACTCTTCCTTGAGCACATCCCCTTTGCCTTTGTACAATGGCACTATGCACGCATTCCGCCAATCCTCAGGCACCTCACCATGAGTCATACATACATTAAATAGCCTTACCAACCAGTCAATAATACAGTCCCCCCTGTTTTAATAAATTCCACTGCAATACCATCCAAACCTGCTGCCTTGTCGGCTTTCATCTTCCGCAAAGCTTTTACTACCTCTTATCTGTTTACCAAATCATATTCCCTAACCCTCTCACTTTGCACACCCCCTCGACCAAAATACGCTATATCTGCCTCTCTATCATCAAACACATTCAACAAACCTTCAAAATACTCACTCCATCTCCTTCTCACATCACCACTACTTGTTATCACCTCCCCATTTGCGCCCTTCACTGAAGTTCCCATTTGCTCCCTTGTCTTACGCACTTTATTTACCTCCTTCTAAAACATCTTTTTATTCTCCCTAAAATTCAATGATACCCTAACTCTCATTTGCCCTCTTTTTCACCTCTTGCATCTTTCTCTTGACCTCCTGTCTCTTTCTTTTATACATCTCCCACTCAATTGCATTTCTTCCCTGCAAAAATCGTCCAAATGCCTCTCTCTTCTCTTTCACTAATAATCTTTCACTAATTATCCTTTCTAATCAACCCACCTCCCACTTTTCTCATGCCACAAGCATCTTTTGCGCAATCCATCACTGATCCCTAAATACATCCCATTCCTCCCCCACTCCCCTTACTTCCAATGTTTCTCACCTTTTTCCATTCTGTACTCAGTCTCTCCTGGTACTTATATATATATATATATATATATATATATATATATATATATATATATATATATATATATATATATATATATATATATATATATATATATATATATATATATATATATATATATATATATATATATATATATATATATATATATATATATTATCCCTGGGGATAGGGGAGAAAGAATACTTCCCACGTATTCCCTGCGTGTCGTAGAAGGCGACTAAACGGGGAGGGAGCGGGGGGCTGGAAATCTTCCCCTCTCGTTTTTTTTTAATTTTCCAAAACAAGGAACAGAGAAGGGGGCCAGGTGAGGATATTCCCTCCAAGGCCCAGTCCTCTGTTCTTAACGCTACCTCGCTAACGCGGGAAATGGCGAATAGTTTGAATGAAAAAAAAAAAAAATATATATATATATATATATATATATATATATATATATATATATATATATATATATATATATATATATATATATATATATATATATGCATATGCATAATTCGTACTTTCTGCCCTTATTTATTCCCGTCGCCAATCTGCCACACATAAAATGACCAAACCCTCCCCACGCATGTGCGCGAGGTGAGATAGCGCCAACAAAAGACAACAAAGGCCACATTCATTCACACTCAGTCTCAAGCTGCCATGTATAATGCCCTGAAACCACAGCTCCCTTTCCACATCCAGGCCCCAGAAAACTTTCTATGGTTTACCCGAGATGCTTCACATGCCCTGGTTCAATCCATTGACAGCACGTTGACCCCGGCATAGCACATCTTTTCAATTCACTCTATTCCTTGCACGACTTTCACCCTCTTGCATGTTCAGTTTCCGATCACTCAAAACCTTTTTCAATCCATCTTTCCACCTCCAATTAGGTCTCCCACTTCTTCCCGTTCCCTCCACCTCTGACACATATATCCTCTTTGTCAACCTTTCCTCTCTCATTCTCTCCGTGTGACTAAACCATTTCAAAACACCCTCTTCTGCTCTCTCAACCACGCTCTTTTTTCCACCACTCATCTCTCTTACCCTTTCACTACTTACTCGATCAAACCACCTCACACCACATATTGTCCTCAAACATCTCATTTCCAGCATATCCATCCTCCTTCGCACAACTCTATCCATAGCCCACGCCTTGTAACCATACAACATTGTTGGAACCACTACTCCAAACATACCCGTTTTTTGCTTTCCAAGATGACTTTCTCGACTTCCACACATTTTTCAACGATTCTACATCTTTCGAACCCTCCCCACCCTATGAATCACTTCCTCTTCCAGGAACCATCCGATGCCAAATCCACTCCCAGATATCTAAAAACACTTCACTTCCTGTAGATTTTCTACATTCAAACTTACCTCCCAGTTGACTTGCCCCTCAACCCTACCATACCAAATAACCTTGCTTTTATTCACATTTGCTCTCAACTTTCTTCTTTCACACACTTTACCAAACTCAGTCACCAGCTTCTACAGTTTCTCACCTGAATCAGCCACCAGCGCTGTATTATCAGCGGACAACAACTGACTCACTTCCTAAACTCTCTCATCCACAACAGGCTACATACTTGCTCCTCTTTCTAAAACTCTTGCATTCCCTTCCCTAACAACCCCATCCATAAACAAATTAAAAAACCATGGAGACATCACGCACCCCTGCCGCAAACCGACATTCACTGAGAACCAATCACTTTCCTCTCTTCCTACACGTACACATACCTTACATTCTCGATAATAACTTTTCACTGCTTCTAACAACTTGTCTCTCACACCATATATCCTGAATACCTTCTACAGAGCATCTCTATCAACTCTATCATATGCCTTCTCCAGATCCATAAATGCTACATACAAATCCATTTGCTTTTCTAGGTATTTCTCACATACATTCTTGTGTATGAATTTTATCAACAATAAAGCTATCCAATTTAATGTAAATGTTGCCTTCAGCAACAATGATACTATAAAGAATATCTTAATCAGGAACTCACCAGAAAATTTTTCTGGATGCATCTATACAGTGCCATGTAAAAACTGGAATGATCTTTTTGCTGAACAGAGTGGTAAGGATCTTTCTACTAGTCTTAAGGTACGTAAATATAGTATAAGACCAGGAGAAGAACCAAATGACTTGTTCAATCACCTTAAAAACTATGATCACTGTTTTGAGGTGAGTAATGCCATCTCAGTCATTTACTGTAACTCCAGTACAACGAAAAACATCATGGAATATTCTTTTATTAAATAAACAAAGAATTATAACCTAGCGCTAGGAAAAGACAACAAAGGCCCCATCCGTTCACACTCAGTCTCTAGCTGTTATGTAATAATGCACCGAAACCACAGCTCCCTTTACACATCCAGGCCCCACAGAACTTTCCATGGTTTACCCCAGACGCTTAACATGCCCTGGTTCAATCCTTCCACTGCACGTCGACCCCGGTATACCACATCGTTCCAATTCACCATATTCCTTGCACGCATTTCACCCTCCTGCATGTTCAGGCCCCGGTCACTCAAAATCTTTTTCACTCCATATTTCCACCTCCAATTCCCTCTCCCACTTCTCGTTCCCTCCAACTCTGACACATATATCTTCTTGGTCAATCTTTCCTCACTCATTCTCTCCATGTGACCAAACCATTTCAAAACACCCTCTTCTGCTCTCTCAACCATATTCTTTTTACTTCCACACATCTCTCTCACCCTTACGTTACTTACTTGATCAAACCACCTCACACCACATATTGTCCTCAAACATCTCATTTCCAGCAGTTCCACCCTCCTGCGCACAACTCTATCCATAGCCCACGAATCGCAGCCATACAACATTGTTGGAATTACTATTCCTTCAAACATACCCATTTTTGCTTTCCGAGATAATGTTCTCGACTTCCACACATTCTTCAAGGCTCCCGGAATTTTCGCCCCCTCCCCCACCCTATGATTCATTCCGCTTCCATGGTTCCAAACGCTGCCAGATCCACTCCCAGATATCTAAAACACTTTACTTCCTCCAGTTTTTCTCCATTCAAACTTACCTCCCAATTGACTTGACCCTCAACCATACTGTACCTAATAACCTTGCTCTTATTCACATTTACTCTTAACTTTCTTCTTTCACATACTTTACCAAACTCAGTCAGCAGCTTCTGCAGTTTCTCACATGAATCAGCCACCAGCGCTGTATCATCAGCGAACAACAACTGACTCACTTCCCAGGATCTCTCATCCACAGCAGACTGCATACTTGCCCCTCTTTCCAAAACTCTTCCATTCACCTCCCTAACAACCCCATCCATAAACAAATTAAGCAACTATGGACACATCACGCACCCCTGCCGCAAACCAACATTCACTGAGAACCAATCACTTTCCTCTCTTCCTTGCATCCTCGATAAAATGTTTTCACTGCCTCTAACAACTTGCCTCCCACACCATATATTCTTAATACCCTCCAATGAGCATCTCTATCAACTCTATCATATGCATTCTCCGGATCCATAAATGCTATATACAAATCCATTTGCTTTTCTAAGTATTTCTCACATACGTTCTTCAAAGCAAACACCTGATCCACATATCTTCTACCACTTCTGAAACCACACTGCTCTTCCCCAATCTGAGGCTTTGTACATGCCTTCACCCTCTCAATCAATACCCTCCCATAAAATTTACCAGGAATACTCCACAGACTTATACCTCTGTAATTTGAGCACTCACTCTTATCCCCTTTGCCTTTGTACAATGGCACTATGCAAGCATTTCGCCAATCCTCAGGCACTTCACTATGAATCATACATACATTAAATAACCTTACCAACCAGTCAACAGTAAGTCACCCCCCTTTTTAATAAATTCCACTGCAATACCATCCAAACCTGCTGCCTTGCCGGCTTTCATCTTCCGCAAAGCTTTTACTACCTCTTCTCTGTTTACCAAATCATTCTCCCTAACCCTCTCACTTTGCACACCACCTCGACCAAAATACCCTATATCTGCCACTCTATCATCAAACACATTCACCAAACCTTCAAAATACTCACTCCATCTCCTTCTCACATCACCACTACTTGTTATCACCTCCCCATTATCCCCCATCACTGAAGTTCCTATTTGCTCCCTTGTCTTACGCACTTTATTTACCTCCTTCCAAAACATCTTTTTATTCTCCATAAAATTTAATGATACTCTCTCACCTCAAATCTCATTTGCCCTCTTTTTCACCTCTTGCACCTTTATCTTGACCTCCTGCCTCTTTCTTTTATACATCTCCCACTCATTTGCATTTTTTCCCTGCAAAAATCGTTCAAATGCCTCTCACTTCTTTTTCACTAATAATCTTACTTCTTCATCCCACCACTCACTACCCTTTCTAATCAACCCACCTTCCACGCTTCTCATGCCACAAGCATCTTTTGCGCAAGCCATCACTACTTCCCTAAATACATCCCATTCCTCCCCCACTCCCCTTACCTCCTTTGTTCTCACCTTTTTCCATTTTGTAATCAGTCTCTCCTGGTACTTCCTCACACAAGTCTCCTTCCCAAACTCACATAGTCTCACCAATCTCTCCACCCCAACATTCTCTCTTCTTTTCTGAAAACCCCTACAAATCTTCACCTTCGCCTCCACAAGATAATGATAAGACATCCCTACAGTTGCACCTCTCAGCACATTAACATCCAAAGTCTCTCTTTCGCGCGACTATCAATTAACACGAAATCGAATAACGCTCTCTGGCCATCTCTCCTACTTTTATACGTAAACTTATGTACATCTCGCTTTTAAACCAGGTATTCCCAATCACCAGTCCTTTTTCAGAACATAAATCTACAAGCTCTTCACCATTTCAATTTACAACACTGAACACCCCATGTATGCCGATTATTCCCTCAACTTCCACATTACTCACCTTTGCATTCAAATCACCCATCACTATAACCCGGTCTTGTGCATCAAAACCACTAACACACTCATTCAGCTGCTCCCAAAACACTTGCCTCTCATGATCTTTCTTCTCATGCCCAAGTGCATATGCACCAATAATCACCCATCTCTCTCCATCAGCTTTCAGTTTTACCCATATTAATCTAGAATTTACTTTCTTACACTCTATCACATACTCCCACAACTCCTGATTCAGGAGTAGTGCTACTCCTTCCCTTGCTCTTGTTCTCTCTCTAACCCCTGACTTTACTCCCAAGAAATTCCCAAACCACTCTTCTCCTTTACCCTTGAGCTTCGTTTCACTCAGAGCCAAAACATCCAGGTTCCTTTCCTCAAACATACTGCCTATCTCTCCTTTTTTCTCATCTTGATTGCATCCACACACATTTAGACACCCCAATCTGAGCCTTCGAGGAGGATGAGCACTCCTCACTCGACTCCTTCTTCTGTTTCCCCTTTTAGAAAGTTAGAATATATATATATATATATATATATATATATATATATATATAGATATATATATATAT
>NC_092269.1:20406099-20427105 GCF_036320965.1 Panulirus ornatus
AACTACGTCATTTCTTTATTGAAATGGGAATTAACTGCTTCTAAGCGATTTTTATACTGAGTTTAGAATATGTGGTGTCATTATTTAAAAGATCATTCATTTTAGATAGATAGTTACTTTTGTCTAAAATCACAACAGTGTTAGCATTATCTGCTTTAGTAATATGTATATCCGTGTCTTTTTTAAGGTGTTAATAGCTCCTATAAATCTTTTAGGGCAGTTAGGTTCCACTAGTTTTGACAAACTGGCATACATAAAACCCTTACAGATACTAATTTCATCATTAGCTAAATTACTGTATTTCTCTAAATTACAAAAAGACTTTGTGACTTCAACTTTGTCGCTGTCTCCCGCATTAGCGAGGTAGCCCAACCCGCATATACATACCTATACATCTTAACGTATGCATATATATATATATATATATATATATATATATATATATATATATATATATATATATATATATATATATATATATATATATATATATATATATATGTATATATATATATTTATTTATTTATTTTGCTTTGTCGCAAAAAGATGTTCTGGAAGGAGGTAAATAAAGTGCGTAAGACAAGGGAGCAAATGGGAACTTCAGTGAAGGGCGCAAATGGGGAGGTGATAACAAGTAGTGGTGATGTGAGAAGGAGATGGAGTGAGTATTTTGAAGGTTTGTTGAATGTGTTTGATGATAGAGTGGCTGATATAGGGTGTTTTGGTCGAGGTGGTGTGCAAAGTGAGAGGGTTAGGGAAAATGATTTGGTAAACAGAGAAGAGGTAGTGAAAGCTTTGCGGAAGATGAAAGCCGGCAAGGCAGCAGGTTTGGATGGTATTGCAGTGGAATTTATCAAAAAAGGGGGTGACTGTATTGTTGACTGGTTGGTAAGGTTATTTAATGTATGTATGACTCATGGTGAGGTGCCTGAGGATTGGCGGAATGCGTGCATAGTGCCATTGTACAAAGGCAAAGGGGATAAGAGTGAGTGCTCAAATTACAGAGGTATAAGTTTGTTGAGTATTCCTGGTAAATTATATGGGAGGGTATTGATTGAGAGGGTGAAGGCATGTACAGAGAATCAGATTGGGGAAGAGCAGTGTGGTTCAGAAGTGGTAGAGGATGTGTGGATCAGGTGTTTGCTTTGAAGAATGTATGTGAGAAATACTTAGAAAAGCAAATGGATTTGTATGTAGCATTTATGGATCTGGAGAAGGCATATGATAGAGTTGATAGAGATGCTCTGTGGAAGGTATTAAGAATATATGGTGTGGGAGGAAAGTTGTTAGAAGCAGTGAAAAGTTTTTATCGAGGATGTAAGGCATGTGTACGTGTAGGAAGAGAGGAAAGTGATTGGTTGTCAGTGAATGTAGGTTTGCGGCTGTGGTGTGTGATGTCTCCATGGTTGTTTAATTTGTTTATGGATGGGGTTGTTAGGGAGGTGAATGCAAGAGTTTTGGAAAGAGGGGCAAGTATGAAGTCTGTTGGGGATGAGAGAGCTTGGGAAGTGAGTCAGTTGTTGTTCGCTGATGATACAGCGCTGGTGGCTGATTCATGTGAGAAACTGCAGAAGCTGGTGACTGAGTTTGGTAAAGTGTGTGGAAGAAGAAAGTTAAGAGTAAATGTGAATAAGAGCAAGGTTATTAGGTACAGTAGGGTTGAGGGTCAAGTCAATTGGGAGGTGAGTTTGAATGGAGAAAAACTGGAGGAAGTGAAGTGTTTTAGATATCTGGGAGTGGACCTGGCAGCGGATGGAACCATGGAAGCGGAAGTGGATCATAGGGTGGGGGAGGGGGCGAAAATTCTGGGGGCCTTGAAGAATGTATGGAAGTCGAGAACATTATCTCGGAAAGCAAAAATGGGTATGTTTGAAGGAATAGTGGTTCCAACAATGTTGTATGGTTGCGAGGCGTAGGCTATGGATAGAGTTGTGCGCAGGAGGATGGATGTGCTGGAAATGAGATGGTTGAGGACAATGTGTGGTGTGAGGTGGTTTGATCGAGTGAGGAACGTAAAGGTAAGAGAGATGTGTGGAAATAAAAAGAGCGTGGTTGAGAGAGCAGAAGAGGGTGTTTTGAAGTGGTTTGGGCACATGGAGAGGATGAGTGAGGAAAGATTGACCAAGAGGATATATGTGTCGGAGGTGGAGGGAACAAGGAGAAGAGGGAGACCAAATTGGAGGTGGAAAGATGGAGTGAAAAAGATTTTGTGTGATCGGGGCCTGAACATGCAGGAGGGTGAAAGGAGGGCAAGGAATAGAGTGAATTGGAGCGATGTGGTATACCGGGGTTGACGTGCTGTCAGTGGATTGAATCAAGGCATGTATAGCGTCTGGGGTAAGCCATGGAAAGCTGTGTAGGTATGTATATTTGCGTGTGTGGACGTATGTATATACATGTGTATGGGGGGGGTTGGGCCATTTCTTTCGTCTGTTTCCTTGCGCTACCTCGCAAACGCGGGAGACAGCGACAAAGTATAAAAAATAAATAAATAAATAATATATATATATATATATATATATATATATATATATATATATATATATATATATATATATATATATATATATATATATATATATATATATATATATATATATATATACTCACAGACATAAACATATATACACTTGTACATAATTCATACTGTCTGCCCTTATTCATTACTGTCGCCACCCCGCCACACATGAAATGACATAACCCTCCCCCCCATGTGCGTGAGGTAGCACTAGGAAAAGACAACAAAGGCCACATTCCTTCACACTCAGCCTCTAGCTGTTACGTATAATGCACCGAAACCACAGCTCCCTTTCCACATCCAGGCCCTACAAAACTTTGCATGGTTTACCCCAGACGCTTCACATGCTCTGGTTCAAACCATTGAGAGCACGTCGACCCCGGTACAGCACATCGTTCCAATTCACTCTATTTCTTCCATGCCTTTCACCCTCCTGTATGTTTAGGCCCCGATCACTCAAAATCTTTTTCACACTATCTTTTCACCTACAATTTTGTCTCCCACTCCTCCTCGTTCCTTCCATCTCTGTCGCATGTATCCTCTTTGTCAATCTTTCCTCACTCATTCTCTCCATGTGCCGAAACCATTTCAAAACACCCTCTTCTGCTCTCTAAACCACACTCTCTATTGACACATATCTCTCTTACCCTTTCATTACTTAATTGATCAAAGCACCTCACACCACATATTATCCTCAAATATCTCATTTGCCATACACCCATCCTCCTGCGCACAACTCTATCTATAGCCCACGCCTCGCAACCATATAACATTGTCGGAACCACTATTCCTTCAAACATACCCATTTCTCCTTCCGGAGATAACGTTCTCGCCTTCCACACATTTTTCAACGCTCCCAGAACTTTGGCCCCTCCCCCACACTATGACTTACTTACGCTTCCGTGGATCCATCCGTTGCCAAATCCACTCCCAGATATCTAAAGCACTTCACTTCCTCCAGTTTTTCTCCATTTAAACATACCTCCCAGTTGATTTGTCCCTCAACCCTACTGTACCTAATAACCTTGCTCTTATTCACATTTACTATCAGGTTTCTTCTCTCACATACTTTACCAAACTTAGTCACCAGCTTCTGCAGTTTCTCACCAGCATCAGTCACCATCGCTGTATCATCAGCGAACAACTGACTCATTTCCCAGGCTCTCTCATCCACAACAGACTGCATAGTTGCCCCTCTCTCCAAAACTCTGGCATTCACCTCCCTAACAACCCCATCCATAAACAAATTAAACAACCATGGAGACATTACGCATTCTCGCCACAAACCGACAGTCACTTAGAACCAATCATTTTCCTCTCTTCCTACTCGTACACATGCCTTACATCCTCAACAAAAACTTTTCACTGCTTCTAACAACTTGCCTCCCACACCATATATTCTTGATCTCTTCCACAGAGCATCTCTATGAACTGTATCTTATGCCTTCTCCAGATCCATAAATGCTACATACAAATCCATTTGCTTTTCTAAGTATTTCTCACATACATTCTTAAAAGCAAACACCTGATCCACACAACCTCTACCACCTCTGAAGCCACACTCATCTTCCCCAATCTGATGCTCTGTACATGCCTTCACCCTCTCAAACAATACACTCCCATATAATTTCCCAGGAATACTCAACAAACTTATACCTCTGTAATTTGAGTACTTACCTTTATTCCCTTTACCTTTCCATAGTGGCACTATGCAAGCATTCCTCAATCACCAGGCACCTGACCATGAGTCATACATACATTAAGTATCTTACCAACCAGTAAACAACACAGTCATCCCCCTTTTTTTTTTTTAGTAAATTCCACTGCAGTACCATCCAAACCCGCCGCCTTGCCGGTTTTCTTCTGCAGTTCTTTTGCTACCTCTTCTCTATTTACCAAATCATTCTCCCTAACCCTCTCACTTTGCACACCACCTCGACCAAATCACCCTACATCTGCCATTCTATCATCAAACACATTCAACAAACCTTCAAAGTACTCACTCCATCTCCTCACATCACCACTACTTGTTATCACCTCCCCATTAGCCCCCTTCACTGATGTTCCCATTTGTTCCCTTGTAATATGCACTTTATTTACCTCCTTCTAAAACATTTTTTTATTGTCCCTAAGATTTAATGACAGTCTCTCACCCTAACTCTTATTTGCTCTGTTTTTCACCTCTTGCACCTTTTTCTTGACTTGCTGCCCCTTTCTTTTACATATATCCCAGTCATTTGCATTATTTTCCTGCAAAAATCGTCCAATTGCTTCTCTCTTCTCTTTCACTAATAATCTTACTTCTTCATCCCACCGCTCACTGCCCTTTCAAATCTGCCTACCTTCTACGCTTCTCATGCCACAAGCATCTTTTGTCCAAACCATCACTGCTTCCCTAAATACATGTCATTCCTCTCCCACTCCCCTTGCGTCGTTTGATCTCACCTTTTTCCATTCTGCACTCAGTCTCTCCTGGTACATCCTCATACAAGTCTCCCTACTCTCACCACTGTCTTCATGCCAACATTCTCTCTTCTTTTCTGAAAACCTCTACAAATCTTTACCTTTGCCTCCACAAGATAATGATCAGACATTCCTCAAGTTGCACCTCTCAGCATATCAACATTCAAAAGTCTCTCTTTTGCGCGCCTATCAATCAACACTTAATCCAATAACGCTTTCTGACCATCTCTCGTACTTACTTTCGTATACTTATGTATATCTCTTTTTAACCCAGGTATTCCCAATCACCAGTCCTTTTTCAGTGCACAGATTTACAAGCTCTTCACCATTTCCATTTACAACACTGAACACCCCATGTATACCAATTATTCCCTCAACTGCCACATTACTCACCTTTGCATTCAAATCACCCATCACTATAACCCGGTCTTGTGCATCAAAACTACTAACACACTCACTCAGCTGCTCCGAAAACACTTGCCTCTCATGACCTTTCTTATGCCCAGGTGCATATGCACCAAAAATCACCCATCTGTGTCCATCCACTTTCACTTATACTCATATCAATCTAGACATTACTTTCTTACACTCTATCACATACTCCCACCATTCCTGTTTCAGGAGTAGTGCAACTCTTTCCCTTGCTCTTGTCCTCTCACCAACCCCTGACTTTACTCCCAGTACATTCCCAAGCCACTCTTCCCCTTTATCCTTTAGCTTAGTTTAACTCAGAGCCAGAACCTCCAGTTTCCTTTCCTCACACATACTACTTATCTCTTCTTTTTTCTCATCTTGGTTACATCCATACACATTTAGACACCCCAGTCTGAGCCTTCGAGGAGGATGAGTACCTCCTGCGTTACTCCTTCTTCTGTTTCCCCTTTTAGAAGGTTAAAATATATACATTGGAAAGGATCACAATCTTGCGCGTGATCAAGTATATTCCTATGAGTCCAAGGGAAAAATGAAAGACGATAAATTCCAAAGTGCACTTTCGTGTAATAATCATCTCAACAGGGGAGATATAAGAAAGAAATATGTCAATTAATGTGCAACGAAGAGACTTTTTTACCAAATGGCGTCCTATCTATGTCTCTTCGTTATATATCAACTGACTTAAATTTCTTTCGTGTATCACCCCTGATGATGATGTAATTATTACACGACAGTGCACTTGGGAACTTATGTCAGCTTTGATGTTTCTTGACTGTGCGCAAAAGTTCCAGTTGATGACCTTTTAGAATATCTATTTGATGTTTTGGAGGATATTCATTTATCTGTTTCAAGGTCGGTTTTCATTGAACTGATAGCAATATCTATAAAAGGCTGTGCATTTCAATTCATTGGAGATTATTGTGCTTAAAACATTGGTATGGCAATGGGTAACCCTCTTTCACCTGTACTAAGCAATCTTTATATGGAATTTTTTGAAACAAAACTACTAAAGGATATCTTACCCTGTAATGCAATTTGGTTTTGGTATGTAGATGATGTTCTTTGTGTTTGGCCAAAAAATGAAAGTTACAAGTATTTCTCCCCGTACTTAAGAATTTAGTACCTTCCATCAAATTTTCTGTAGAAAACGGAAATAAAGTTATGTTAAGATTTTTAGATTGCATGATCCATAGGCAAGGAAACAAGTTTGAATTTAGCATATACAGAAAACCCACCAATGTATGCTCATGTATCCATCATTACTTATCTCAACATGACAGAGTTAAATTATCATCATTTCTATGTTCTTTAGGTCATTATGTATTTGCAGTCCAGAGTTTATTGATGATAAGTTTGAGAAGAAATATTCTATTGGATCTAAGTTAAAGTACCCTAGATCTTTCACTGATAAATCCCTTAAGTAAGCAATCATTTTATAGAGTTGAGCCCAAACTTCCCATGTACACCTAGAATCTTTTAGTTCTCCCTTTTGATAAAAATTTTTCTTTACTTCCTATGTTGCTTAAATGCTATAATGTAAATGTTGCCTTCAGCAACAATTATATTATGAAGAATATTTGAATCAGAAACTCACCAGAAAATTCTCCTGGGTGCATCTACACAGCGCCATGTAGAAATTGTGCTAAGTTTTATGCTCGGCAGACTGGTAAGGATCTTTCTGTTAGACTTAAGCAACATAAATATAGAATGAAACCAGGTCAAGAATCAAATGCCTTGTTTAATCACATGAAAAACTACGAACATTGTGCTGACTGGAGTAATGCCATCTCAGTTATTAACTCTACCTCCAGTACCACGAATGATATTATTGAATCTTCTATTATTGAATACACAAAGAATTATAACCGTAATACTAGTGAAGATCTATATCTATTTTTGATAAGATTTGTAAAGAATTCCCCTTCTATCTACATAATAAGTTTATGATACTCTCGTTGTCTGTCTTGGACAATCACGTGTTTACCAAATGGCGTCCTATTTACGTCTCTTCGTTGTATATAATCTAACTGTTATATTTCTCTTGTATCTCCCCTGATGATGTGATTATTACACGATAGTTCACTTGGGACCTTATCGTGTTTCATTTTCTCTGTGGACTCATACGAATATACTTGATTACGCGCAAAATTGTGATCCTTCGTCTCTTCGATGTATATCAACTGGCTTATATTTCTCTCTTGTGTCTCCCTAGATGAATGTGATTATTACAGGAGAGTGCACTTGGGAACTTTTCGTGTTTCATTTTCCCCGTGGACTCATAGGAATATATATATATATATATATATATATATATATATATATATATATATATATATATATATATATATATATATATATATATGTATATATATATATATATATATATATATATATATATATATATATATATATATATATATATATATATATATATATATATATATATATATATATATATATATATATATATATATATGTATATATATATATATATATATATATATATATATATATATATATATATATATATATATATATATTTTTTTTTTTTTTTCTTTCTTTCAAACTATTCGCCATTTCCCGCAGTAGAGAGGTAGCGTTAAGAACAGAGGACTGGGCCTTTGAGGGAATACCCTCACCTGGCCCAATTCTCTGTTCCTTCTTTTGGAAAATTAAAAAAAAAAAGAGAGGGGAGGATTTCCAGCCCCCCGCTCCCTCCCCTTTTAGTCGCCTTCTACGACACGCAGGGAATGCGTGGGAAGTATTCTTTCTCCCCTATCCCCAGGGAAAATATATATATATATATATATATATATATATATATATATATATATATATATATATATATATATATATATATATATATATATATATATACATATATATATATATATATATATATATATATATACTATCCCTGGGGATAGGGGATTAAGAATACTTCCCACGTATTCCCTGCGTGTCGTAGAAGGCGACTAAAAGGGGAGGGAACGGGGGGCTGGAAATCCTCCCCTCTCGTTTTTCTTTTTTAATTTTCCAATAGAAGGTACAGAGGGGGCCAGGTGAGGATATTCCAAAAAAGGCCCAGTCCTCTGTTCTTAACGCTACCTCGCTAACGCGGGAAATGGCGAATAGTTTAAAAAAAGAAAGAAAATATATATATATATATATATATATATATATATATATATATATATATATATATATATATATATATATATATATATATATATATTTCTTTTTTTTTCTTTGTCGCTGTCTCCCGCGTTTCCAGGGTAGCGCAAGGAAACAGACGAAAGAAATGGCTCAACCCACCCCCATACACATGTATATACATACACGTCCACGCACGCAAATATACATACCTACAGAGCTTTCCATGGTTTACCCCAGACGCTTCACATGCCCTGATTCAATCCACTGACAGCAGGTCAACCCCGGTATACCACATCGATCCAATTTACTCTATTCCTTGCCCTGCTTTCACCCTCCTGCATGTTCAGGCCCCGATAACACAAAATCTTTTTCACTCCATCTTTCCACCTCCAATTTGGTCTTCCACTTCTCCTAGTTCCCTCCACCTCCGACACATATATCCTGTTGGTCAATCTTTCCTCACTCATTCTCTCCATGTGCCCAAACAATTTCGAAACACCCTCTTCTGCTCTCTCAACCACGCTCTTTTTATTTCCACACATCTCTCTTACCCTTACGTTACTTACTCGATCAAACCACCTCACACCACACATTGTCCTCAAACATCTTATTTCCAGCACATCCACCCTCCTGCGCACAACTCTATCCATAGCCCACGCCTCGCAACCATACAACATTGTTGGAACCACTATTCCTTCAAACATACCCATTTTTGCTTTCCGAGATAATGTTCTCGACTTCCACACATTCTTCAATACTCCCAGGATTTTCGCCCCCTCCCCCACCCTATGATCCACTTCCGCTTTCATGGTTCCATCCGCTGCCAGATCCACTCCCAGATATCTAAAACACTTTACTTCCTCCAGTTTTTCTACATTCAAACTTACTTCCCAATTGCATGGACCCTCAACCCTACTGTACCTAATAACCTTGCTCTTATTTACATTTACTCTTAACTTTCTTCTTTCACACACTTTACCAAACTCAGTCACCAGCTTCTGCACTTTCTCACATGAATCAGCCACCAGCGCTGTATCATCAGCGAACAACAACTGACTCACTTCCCAAGCTCTCTCATCCACAACAGACTTCATACTTGCCCCTCTTTCCAAAACTCTTGCATTTACCTCCCTAACAACCCCATCCATAAACAAATTAAATAACCATGGAGACATCACACACCCCTGCCGTAAACCTACATTCATTGAGAACCAATAACTTTCCTCTCTTCCTACACGTACACATGCCTTACATCCTCGATAAAAACTTTTCACTGCTTCTAACAACTTTCCTCCCGCACCATATATTCTTAATACCTTCCACAGAGCATCTCTATCAACTCTATCATATGCCTTCTCCAGATCCATAAATGCTACATACAAATCCATTTGCTTTTCTAAGTATTTCTCACATGCATTCTTCAAAGCAAACACCTGATCCACACATCCTCTACCACTTCTGAAACCACACTGCTCTCCCCCAGTCTGATGCTCTTTACATGCCTTCACCCTCTCAATCAATACCCTCCCATATAATTTACCAGGAATACTCAACAAACTTATACCTCTGTAATTTGAGCACTCACTCTTATCCACTTTGCCTTTGTACAATGGCACTATTCACGCATTCCGCCAATCCTCAGGCACCTCACCTTGAGTCATACATACATTAAATAACCTTACCAGCCAGTCAACAATACAGTCACCCCCTTTTTTAATAAATTCCACTGCAATACCATCCAAACCTGCTGCCTTGCCGGCTTTCAATCTTTCGCAAAGCTTTTACTATCTCTTCTCTTTGATGTAAAAATGTTACAATTTTTATGTGCATTTCCTAAATGTGACGTGCTTGATGTTTTCCAGTCTGCTGCAACAGGTAAATACCGTGATCTGGAAGAACTGAGTACAGAAGGTCGTGTGAAGTTCGTAAAACAGAAGCAGTTTCCAACAGCTATCGACACTTTGGTGAGGAGAGGTGACCACGTTCTCACCGACGCCAACATGGCCTTACAAATTTATTTGGCCGATGACTTCGCGCGCACAGGTAATACAATCAGAATACAAATATACCCTTCACATACACACACACACACACACACACACACACACACGCACACACACACAAGGAGGGGAGGGTTTCTAGCCCCCCGCTCACGTCCCCATTAGTCGCCTTCTACGACACGTGAGGAATGCGTGGGAAGTATTCTTTCTCGCCTATCCCCAGGGATAAATATATGTATATATATATATAAATATATATATATATATATATATAAAAATGAATAAATAAATATATATATGTATATATATATATATATATATATATATATATATATATATATATATATATATATATATATATATATATATATATATATATATATATATATATTTCTCCCGCGTTTGCGAGGTAGCGCAAGGAAACAGACGAAAGAAATGGACCAACCCACCAACATACACATGTATATACATACGTCCACACACGCAAATATACATACCTATACAGCTTTCCATGGTTTACCCCAGACGCTTCACATACCCTGATTAAATCTCCCGCGTTTGCGAGGTAGCGCAAGGAAACAGACGAAAGAAATGGACCAACCCACCAACATACACATGTATATACATACGTCCACACACGCAAATATACATACCTATACAGCTTTCCATGGTTTACCCCAGACGCTTCACATACCCTGATTAAATCCACTGACAGCACGTCAACCCCGGTATACCACATCGATCCAATTCACCCTATTCCTTGCCCTCCTTTCACCCTCCTGCATGTTCAGGACCCGATCACACAAAATCTTTTTCACTCCATCTTTCCACCTCCAATTTGGTCTCCCACTTCTCCTCGTTCCTTCCACCTCCGACACATATATCCTCTTGGTCAATCTTTCCTCACTCATTCTCTCCATGTGCCCAAACCATTTCAAAACACCCTCTTCTGCTCTCTCAAACACGCTCTTTTTATTTCCAAACATCTCTCTTACCCTTACGTTACTTACTCGATCAAACCACCTCACACCACACATTGTCCTCAAACATCTCATTTCCAGCACATCCATCCTCCTGCGCACAGCTCTATCCATAGCCCATGCCTCGCAACCATACAACATTGTTGGAACCACTATTCCTTCAAACATACCCATTTTTGCTTTCCGAGATAATGTTCTCGACTTCCACACATTCTTCAAGGCTCCCAGGATGTTCGCCCCTTCCCCCACCCTATGATCCACTTCCGCTTCAATGGTTCCATCCGCTGCCAGATCCACTCCAGATATCTAAAACACTTTACTTCCTCCAGTTTTTCTCCATTCAAACTTACCTCCCAATTGACTTGACCCTCAACCCTACTGTACCTAATAACCTTGCTCTTATTCACACTTACTCTTAACTTTCTTCTTTCACACACTTTACCAAACTCAGTCACCAGCTTCTGCAGTTTCTCACATGAATCAGCCACCAGCGCGGTATCATCAGCGAACAACAACTGACTCACTTCCCAAGCTCTCTCATCCCCAACAGACTTCATACTTGCCCCTCTTTCCAAAACTCTTGCATTCACCTCTCTAACAACCCAATCCATAATCAAATTAAATAACCATGGAGACATTACACACCCCTGCCGCAAACCTACATTCACTGAGAACCAATCACTGTCCTCTCTTCCTACACGTACACATGCCTTACATCCTCGCTAAAAACTTTTCACTGCTTCTAACAACTTTCCTCCCACACCATATATTCTTAGTAACTTCCACAGAGCATCTCTATCAACTCTATCATATGCCTTCTCCAGATCCAAAAATGCTACATACAAATCCATTTGCTTTTCTAAGTATTTCTCACATACATTCTTCAAAGCAAAGCAAAGTGCTCATCCTCCTCGAAGGCTCAGACTGGGGTGTCTAAATGTGTGTGGATTTAAAAAAGATGTGAAAAAAGGAGAGATAGGTAGTATGGTTGAGGAAAGGAACCTGGATGTTTTGGCTCTGAGTGAAACGAAGCTCAAGGGTAAAGGGGAAGAGTGGTTTGGGAATGTTTTGGGAGTAAAGTCAGGGGTTAGTGAGAGGACAAGAGCAAGGGAAGGAGTAGCAGTACTCCTGAAACAGGAGTTGTGGGAGTATGTGATAGAATATAAGAAAGTAAATTCTCGATTAATATGTGTAAAACTGAAAATTGATGGAGAGAGATGGGTGATTATTGGTGCATATGCACCTGGGCATGAGAAGAAAGATCATGAGAGGCAAGTGTTTTGGGAGCAGCTGAATGAGTATGTTAGTGATTTTGATGCACGAGACCGGGTTATAGTGATGGGTGATTTGAATGCAAAGGTGAGTAATATGGCAGTTGAGGGAATAATTGGCATACATGTGGTGTTCAGTGTTGTAAATGGAAATGGTGAAGAGCTTGTAGATTTATGTGCTGAAAAAGGACTGGTGATTGGGAATACCCGGTTTAAAAAGCGATATATACATAAGTATACGTATGTAAGTAGGAGAGATGGCCAGAGAGCGTTATTGGATTACGTGTTAATTGACAGGCGCGCGAAAGAGAGACTTTTGGACGTTAATGTGCTGAGAGGTGCAACTGGAGGGATGTCTGATCATTATCTTGTGGAGGCTAAGGTGAAGATTTGTATGGGTTTTCAGAAAAGAAGAGTGAATGTTGGGGTGAAGAGGGTGGTGAGAGTAAGTGAGCTTGTGAAGGAGACTTGTGTGAGGAAGTACCAGGAGAGACTGAGTACAGAATGGAAAAAGGTGAGAACAATGAAAGTAAGGGGAGTGGGGGAGGAATGGGATAAATTTAGGGAATCAGTAATGGATTGCGCAAAAGATGCTTGTGGCATGAGAAGAGTGGGAGGTGGGTTGATTAGAAAGGGTAGTGAGTGGTGGGATGAAGAAGTAAGATTATTAGTGAAAGAGAAGAGAGAGGCATTTGGACGATTTTTGCAGGGAAAAAATGCAATTGAGTGGGAGATGTATAAAAGAAAGAGACAGGAGGTCAAGAGAAAGGTGCAAGAGGTGAAAAAGAGGGCAAATGAGAGTTGGGGTGAGAGAGTATCATTAAATTTTAGGGAGAATAAAAAGATGTTCTGGAAGGCGGTAAATAAAGTGCGTAAGACAAGGGAGCAAATGGGAACTTCAGTGAAGGGCGCAAATGGATAGGTGATAACAAGTAGTGGTGATGTGAGAAGAAGATGCAGTGAGTATTTTGAAGGTTTGTTGAATGTGTTTGATGATAGAGTGGCAGATATAGGGTGTTTTGGTCGAGGTGGTGTGCAAAGTGAGAGGGTTAGGGAAAATGATTTGGTAAACAGAGAAGAGGTAGTAAAAGCTCTGCGGAAGATGAAAGCCGGGAAGGCAGCAGGTTTGGATGGTATTGTAGTGGAATTTATTAAAAAAGGGGATAACTGTATTATTGACTGGTTGGGAAGGTTATTTAATGTATGAATGACTCATGGTGAGGTGCCTTAGGATTGGCAGAATGCGTGCATAGTGCCATTGTACAAAGGCAAAGGGGATAAGAGTGAGTGCTCAAATTACAGAGGTATAAGTTTGTTGAGTATTCCTGGTAAATTATATGGGAGGGTATTGATTGAGAGGGTGAAGGCATGTACAGAGCATCAGATTGGGGAAGAGCAGTGTGGTTTCAGAAGTGGTAGAGGATGTGTGGATCAGGTGTTTGCTTTGAAGAATGATATATATATATATATATATATATATATATATATATATATATATATATATATATATATATATGTTATTATTTTATTTTTTTTATTATACTTTGTCGCTGTCTCCCGCGTTTGCGAGGTAGCGCAAGGAAACAGACGAAAGAAATGGCCCAACCCCCCCATACACATGTATATACATACGTCCACACACGCAAATATACATACCTACAATGCTTTCCATGGTTTACCCCAGTCGCTTCACATGCCTTGATTCAATCCACTGACAGCACGTCAACCCCGGTATACCACATCGCTCCAATTCACTCTATTCCTTGCCCTCCTTTCACCCTCCTGCATGTTCAGGCCCCGATCACACAAAATCTTTTTCACTCTATCTTTCCACCTCCAATTTGGTCTCCCTCTTCTCCTCGTTCCCTCCACCTCCGACACATATATTCTCTTGGTCAATCTTTCCTCACTCATTCTCTCCATGTGCCTGAACCATTTCAAAACACCCTCTTGTGCTCTCGCAACCACGCTCTTTTTATTTCCACACATCTCTCTTACCCTTACGTTACTTACTCGACCAAACCACCTCACACCACACATTGTCCTCAAACATCTCATTTCCAGCACATCCATCCTCCTGCGCACAACTCTATCCATAGCCCACGCCTCGCAACCATACAACATTGTTGGAACCACTATTCCTTCAAACATAGCCATTTTTGCTTTCCGAGATAATGTTCTCGACTTCCACACATTCTTCAAGGCTCCCAGAATTTTCGCCCCCTCCCCCACCCTATGATACACTTCCGCTTCCATGGTTCCATCTGCTGCCAGATCCACTCCCAGATATCTAAAACACTTCACTTCCTCCAGTTTTTCTCCATTCAAACTCACCTCCCAATTGACTTGACCCTCAACCCCACTGTACCTAATAACCTTGCTCTTATTCACATATATATATATATATATATATATATATATATATATATATATATATATATATATATATATATATATATATATATATATATATATATATATATATATATATATATATATATATATATATATATATATCTTTTCTTTCTTTCATACTATTCGACATTTCCCGCATTAGCGAGGTAGCGTTAAGAACAGAGGACTGGGCCTTTGAGGGAATATCCTCACCTGGCCCCCTTCTCTGTTCTTTCTTTTGCTAAAATTAAAAAAAAAAAATGAAAGGGGAGGATTTCCAGCCCCCCGCTCTCTTCCCTTTTAGTCGCCTTCTACGACATGCAAGGAATACGTGGGAAGTATTCTTTCTCCCCTATCCCTAGGGATAATATATAAATATATTTATATTTATTATTTATATTGCTTTGTCGCTGTCTCCCGCGTTTGTGAGGTAGCGCAAGGAAACAGACGAAAGAAATGGCCTAACCCACCCCCATACACAATGTATATACATACACGTTCACACACGCAAATATACATACCTATACATCTCTATGTACACATATAATACACACAATAACACATATATATATATATATATATATATCCATGCACACAATTCACACCGTCTGCCTTTATTCATTCCCATCGTCACCTCGTCACACATGGAATACCATCCGCCTCCCACCTCATGTGTGCGAGGTAGCGCTAGGAAAAGACAACAAAGGCCCCATTCGTTCACACTCAGTCTCTAGCTGTCATGCAATAATGCCCGAAACCACAGTTCGCTTTCCACATCCAGGCCCCACACAACATTCCATGGTTCACGCCAGACGCTTCACATGCCCTGATTCAATCCACTGACAGCACGTCAACCCCGGTATACCACATCGATCCAATTCACTCTATTCCTTGCCCTCCTTTCACCCTCCTGCATGTTCAGGCCCCGATCACTCAAAATCTTTTTCACTCCATCTTTTCACCTCCAATTTGGTCTCCCACTTCTCCTCGTTCCCTCCACCTCCGACACATATATCCTCTTGGTCAATCTTTCCTCACTCATTCTCTCCATGTGCCCAAACCATTTCAAAACACCCTCCTCTGCTCTCTCAACCACGCTCTTTTTATTTCCACACATCTCTCTTACCCTTACATTACTTACTCGATCAAACCACCTCACACCACACATTGTCCTCAAACATCTCATTTCCAGCACATCCATCCTCCTGCGCACAACTCTATCCATAGCCCACGCCTCGCAACCATACAACATTGTTGGAACCACTATTCCTTCAAACATAGCCATTTTTGCTTTCCGAGATAATGTTCTCGACTTCCACACATTCTTCAAGGCTCCCAGGATTTTCGACCCCTCCCCCAACCTATGATTCACTTCCGCTTCCATGGTTCCATCCGCTGCCAGATCCACTCCCAGATATCTAAAACACTTTACTTCCTCCAGTTTTTCTCCATTCAAACTTACCTCCCAATTGACTTGACCCTCAACCCTACTGTACCTAATAACCTTGCTCTTCTTCACATTTACTCTTAACTTTCTTCTTTAACATACTTTACCAAAGTCAGTCACCAGCTTCTGCAGTTTCTCACATGAATCAGACACCAGCGGTGTATAATCAGCGAACAACAACTGACTCACTTCCCAAGCTCTCTCATCCACAACAGACTTCATACTTGCCCCTCTTTCCAAAACTCTTGCATTCACCTCCCTAACAACCCCATCCATAAACAAATTAAACAACCATGGAGACATCACACACCCCTGCCGCAAACCTACATTCAATGAGAACCAATCACTTTCCTCTCTTCCTACACGTACACATGCCTTACATCCTCGATAAAAACTTTTCACTGCTTCTAACAACTTGCCTCCCACACCATATATTCTTAATACCTACCACAGAGCATCTCTATCAACTCTATCATATGCCTTCTCCAGATCCATAAATGCTACATACAAATCCATTTGCTTTTCTAAGTATTTCTCACATACATTCTTCAAAGCAAACACCTGATCCACACATCCTCTACCACTTCTGAAACCACACTGATCTTCCCCAATCTGCTCTGTACATGCCTTCACCCTCTCAATCAATACCATCCCATATAATTTACCAGGAATACTCAACAAACTTATACCTCTGTAATTTGAGCAATCACACTTATCCCCTTTGCCTTTGGACAATGGCACTATGCACGCATTCCGCCAATCCTCAGGCACCTCACCATGAGTCATACATACATTAAATAACCTTACAAACCAGTCAACAATACAGTCACCCCCTTTTTTAATAGATTCCACTGCAATACCATCCAAACCTGCTGTCTTGCCGGCTTTCATCTTCCGCAAAGCTTTTACTACCTCTTCTCTGTTTACCAAATCATTTTCCCTAACCCTCTCACTTTGCACACCACCTCGGCCAAAACACCCTATATCTGCCACTCTATCATCAAACACATTCAACAAACCTTCGAAATACTCATTCCATCTCCTTCTCACATCACCACTACTTCTTATCACCTCCCCATTAGCGCCCTTCACTGAAGTTCCCATTTTCTCCCTTGTCTTATGCACTTTATTTACCTCCTTCCAGAACATCTTTTTATTCTCCCTAAAATTTAATGATACTCTCTCACCCCAACTCTCATTTGCCCTCTTTTTCACCTCTTGCACCTTTCTCTTGACCTCCTGTCTCTATCTTTTATACATCTCCCACTCAATTGCATTTTTTCCCTGCAAAAATCGTCCAAATGCCTCTCTCTTCTCTTTCACTAATAATCTTACTTCTTCATCCCACTTCTCACTACCCTTTCTAATCAACCCACCTCCCACGCTTCTCATGCCACAAACATCTTTTGCGCACTCCATCACTGATTCCCTAAATACATCCCATTCCTCCCCCACTCCCCTTACTTCCATTGTTCTCACCTTTTTCCATTCTGTACTCAGTCTTTCCTGGTACTCCCTTTCACAAGTCTCCTTCCCAAGCTCACTTACTGTCACCACAGTCTTCACCCCAGCATTCACTCTTCTTTTCTGAAAACCCATACAAATCTTCACCTTAGCCTCCACAAGATGATCAGACATCCCTCCAGTTGCACCTCTCAGCACATTAACATCCAAAAGTCTCTCTTTCGCGCGCCTGTCAATTAACACGTAATCCAATAACGCTCTCTGGCCACCTCTCCTACTTACATGCGTATACTTATGTATATCTCACTTTTTAAACCAGGTAATCCCAATCACCAATCCTTTTTCAGAACATAAATCTACAAGCTCTTCACCATTTCCATTTACAACACTGAACACACCATGTATACCAATTATTCCCTCAACTGCTATATTACTCACCTTTGCATTCAAATCACCCATCACTATAACCCGGTCTTGTGCATCAAATCCACTAACACACTCATTCAGCTTCTCCGAAAACACTTGCCTCTCATGATCTTTCTTCTCATGCCCAGGTGCATATGCACCAATAATCACCCACCTCTCTCCATCAACTTTCAGTTTTACCCATATTAATCGAGAATTTACTTTCTTACATTCTATCACATACTCCCACAACTCCTGTTTCAGGAGTACTGCTACTCCTTCCCTTGCTCTTGTCCTCTCACTAACTGCTGACTTTACTCCCAAGACATTCCCAAACCACTCTTCCCCTTTACCCTTGAGCTTCGTTTCACTCAGAGCCAAAACATCCAGTTCCTTTCCTCAAACATACTACCTATCTCTCCTTTTTTCATATCTTGGTTACATCCACACACATTTAGACACCCCAATCTGAGTCTAAGAGGAGGATGAGCAGTCCCCGCGTGACTTCTTATGTTTCCCATTTTTAGAAAGTTAAAATACAAGGAGGGGAGGATTTCTGGCGCCCCGCTCCCGTCCCCTCTAGTCGCCTTCTACGACACGTGAGGAGTGTGTGGGAAGTATTCTTTCACCCCTATCCCCAGGGATAATATATATATATATATATATATATATATATATATATATATATATATATATATATATATATATATATATATATATATATATATATATATATATATATATATATATATATATATATATATATACATATATATATATGTATATATATATGTATATATATATACATATATATATATATGTATATATATATATATATATATATATATATATATATATATATATATATATATATATATATATATATATATATATATATATATATACACACACATACACATATACACATATACATATACACACATACACAAACATACACAAATATCTTTTTTTTCTTTTTTTTTTCAAAGTGATAGAGATGGAAAGCAAAAAGGTGGTTTTCATGAATGTACTGGAAAAGTTGAGGTCCAGATAAACATTTGGTCTGTCAAGGTTTTATTATGGCGGATGACCAACTACCTACGGTCATGTATCCAAGATATGGTTATACTTTGTGTAATGAAGACAATTGAGAAGCATCATAAGCCAATATTCTAGTTTCATGATAAGAGAAGTGGACCAGGCAGTATGATACAGTGGTTAAATTGATGAAAACCATTATTGACGTTTGTGTAAATAAATTATACATTTCCCTTTTCCATAGCCAGAGGTTGAACCATTATGTGACATTCATTTTTCATTTCATTTCAAGCTAGAAGTTTCAGTTTTCTAAATTATTTCTTACATTTTTCATATATATATACATATATATGTACATATATATATATATATATATATTTTTTTTCTTTTTTTTTTTTTTATACTTTGTCGCTGTCTCCCGCGTTTGCGAGGTAGCGCAAGGAAACAGACGAAAGAAATGGCCCCCCCCCATACACATGTACATACACACGTCCACACACGCAAATATACATACCTACACAGCTTTCCATGGTTTACCCCAGACGCTTCACATGCCTTGCTTCAATCCACTGACAGCACGTCAACCCCTGTATACCACATGACTCCAATTCACTCTATTTCTTGCCCTCCTTTCACCCTCCTGCATGTTCAGGCCCCGATCACACAAAATCTTTTTCACTCCATCTTTCCACCTCCAATTTAGTCTCCCTCTTCTCCTCGTTCCCTCCACCTCCGACACATATATCCTCTTGGTCAATCTCTCCTCACTCATTCTCTCCATGTGCCCAAACCATTTCAAAACACCCTCTTCTGCTCTCTCAACCACGCTCTTTTTATTTCCACACATCTCTCTTACCCTTACGTTACTTACTCGATCAAACCACCTCACACCACACATTGTCCTCAAACATATATATATATATATATATATATATATATATATATATATATATATATATATATATATATATATATATATATATATATATATATATATATATATATATATATATATATATATATATATATGTACATCACGCACCCCTGCCGCAAACCGATATTCACATACAAACAATCACCTTCCCCTCTTCCTACTCGTACACATGCCATACTTTTTCGATAGAAAATTTTCACTGTTTCCAGGAACTTCCTCCCACACCATGTATTCTTATTACATCCTTGGAGCATCTTAATGAACTATATCATTTGCCCTCCTCAGTTCCATAAATGCTATATACAAATCCATTTCTTTTTCAAAGTATTTCTCAAATACATTCTTGAAAGGAAACACCTGATCCACAAATCCTTTACCACTTCTGAAACCACACTGTTCTTCCTCAATCTCAAGTTCTGTACATGCCTTCACCCTCTCATTCAATCTTCCTAGGAATACTCAGCAAACCTATACCTTTGTAATTTCAACGCTCATCTTTAT
>NC_092269.1:20427205-20436041 GCF_036320965.1 Panulirus ornatus
TATATATATATATATATATATATATATATATATATATATATATATATATATATATATATATATATATATATATATATATATATATATATATATATATATATATATATATATATACATATACATATATATTTTTTTATTATATTATATATTTTATTATATATTAGTCACCAGCTTCCGCAGTTTCTCACCAGCGCTGTATCATCAGCGAACAACAACTGACTCACTTCCCAAGCTCTCTCATCCCCAACAGACTTCATACTTGCCCCTCTTTCCAAAACTCTTGCATTCACCTCCCTAACAACCCCATCCATAAACAAATTAAACAACCATGGAGACATCACACACCCCTGCCGCAAACCTACATTCACTGAGGACCAATCACTTTCCTCGCTTCCTACACGTACACATGCCTTACATCCTCGATAAAAACTTTTCACTGCTTCTAACAACTTGCCTCCCACACCATATATTCTTAATACCTTCCACAGAGCATCTCTATCAACTCTATCATATGCCTTCTCCAGATCCATAAATGCTACATACAAATCCATTTGCTTTTCTAAGTATTTCTCACATACATTCTTCAAAGCAAACACCTGATCCACACAACCTCTACCACTTCTGAAACCACACTGCTCTTCCCCAATCTATATATATATATATATATATATATATATATATATATATATATATATATATATATATATATATATATATATATATATATATATATGTATATATATATATATATATATATATATATATATATATATATATATATATATATATATATATATATATATATATATATATATATATATATATATATTTTTCATACAATTTCAAAAAAATATATATATATATATATATATATATATATATATATATATATATATTCATATTTGCTGCCTTCATCCATTTTCTTCGACACACCGCCACACATGGAATGGAAACCCCCTAGCGCTAGGAAAAGACAACAAAGGCCACATTCGTCCACATTCAGTCTCTCGCTGTCATGTGTAATGCACCGAAACCACAGCTTCCTTTCCATATCCAGGCCTCACAAAACTTTCCATGATTTACCCTAGACGCTTCATATACACTGGCTCAATCCACTGACAGCACGTCAACCCCGGTATACCACATTTCCAATTCACATTATTCCTTGCATACTTTTCTCCCTCTTGTATGTTCAGACCCCGATGGCTCAAAATCTTTTCCACTCCATCCTTCCACCTACAATTTGTTTTCCACTTTTCCTCGTTCCCTCCACCTCCGACACATATATCCTCTTTGTCACTCATTCTCCCTCATTCTCTCCATGTGACCAAACCATTTCAATACGCCCTCTTCTGCTCTCTCAACCACACTCTTTTTTATCATCACACATCTCTCTTACCCTTTCGTTACTTACTCGATCAAATCACCTCACATCAGATATTGACCTGAAGCATCTCATTTCTAACACATCCACCGTCCTCGCACAACTCTATCTACAGCACATGCCTCGCAGCCATATAACACTGTTGGAACTACTATTCCTTCAAACATTCCCATTTTTGCTCTCCGAAAGAACGCTCTCGCCTTCCACACATTCTTCAACGCTCCCAGAATCTTCGACCCCTCTCCCACCCTGTGACTCTCCAATCAAACTTACCTACCAATTAACTTGTCCCTCTACCCTACTGAACTTGATAACCTTGTTCTTATGGACATTTATTCTCAGCTTCCTTCTGTCACACACTTTACCAAACTCAGTCACCAACTTCTGAAGTTTCTCACCCGAATCAACCTACAGCGATGTATCATCACCGAATATTAATTGACGAACTTCCCAAGCCCTCTCATCCACAACAGACTGCATTCTTGCTCCTCTCTCCAAAACTCTTGCATTTACCTCACTAACAACCCCATCCATAAACAAATTAACAACCATGACGTACCGCTGCGACAAACCGACACTGACTGAGAACCAATCACTTCTCTCTTCCTACTCGTACACATGCCTTACATCCTTGATAAAAACTTTTCACTGCTTCTAACAACTTGCCTCACACACCATGTGCTCTTAATGCCTTCCACAGAGCATCTCTACCGACTCTATCATATACCCTCTCCAGATCCATAAAGGCTACATACAAATCCGTCTGCTTTTCTAAGCATTTCTCAAATACATTCTTCAAAGCAAACACCTGACCCACACATCCTCTACCACTTCTGAAACCATATTTTTCTTCCCTAATCTAATGCTCTGTGCATTTCTTTACCCTCTCAATCAATACTCTCCCATATAATTTCGCAAGAATATAAACTTATACCACTGTGATTTGAACACTCACCTTTATCCCCTTTGCCTTTGTACAATGGCACAATGCATGCATTCTTCCAATCCTTAGACACTTTACCATGAACCATATATACACTGAATATTCTTACCAACTAGTCAGTAACACAGTCACCCCCTTTTTAAATATATTCCACTGGAATACCATCCAAACCCGCCACCTTCCCGGCTATCATTTTTCGCAAAGCTTTCACTACCTTTTCTCTGTTCACCAAACAATTCTCCCTAACCCTCTCACTTTGCACACCACCTCGATCAAAACGCCCTGTATCTGCCACTCTATCATCTAACACATTCAACGAACCTTCAAAATATTCATTCTCCTTCTCACTTCACCACTACTTGTTATTACCTCCCCATCAGCCCCCTTAACTTCACCGATGTTCCCATTTGTTCTCTTGTCTTACACACTTTATATTTCTCCTTCCAAAACATCTTTCTCTTCTCCCTAAAATTTAATGATACTCCCTAACCTAACTCTCTTTTGCCCTCTTTTTCATTTCTTGCGCCGTTCTCTTAGCCTCATGAGTCTTTCCTTTATACATCTCCCAGTCATTTGCACTACTTCCCTGCAAAAATCGCCCAAACGCCTCTCTCTTCTCTTTCACTAACAATCTTACTTTTCATCCTACCACTTTCAAATCTGCCCACTTCCCACCTTTCTCATGTCACATGCATCTTCTGCACATGCCATCACTGCTTCCCTAAGCACAAACCATTCGTCCCCCACTCCCTTCAGGTCATTTGCTCTCACCTTTTTCCATTTTCCACTCTGTATCTACTGGCACTTCCTCACACAAGTACCCTTTCCAAGCACACTTACTCTCGGTACTCTCTTCACCCTAACTTTCTCTCTTCTTTTCACTTTCTCCTCCACAAGATAGTGATCAGTCATCCCTCCAGTTGCTCCAAAAGTCTCTCTTTCACGCGCCAATCACTTGACACGTAATCCAATAACGCTCCCTGGCCATCTCTCCTACTTAAATACGTACACTTACGCATATCACTCTTTTTAAATCAGGTATTCCCAATCACAAGTACTTTTTCAGCACACAAATCCTCAAGCTCTTCACCATTTCCATTTACAACACTGAACACCCCATGTACACTAACTATACCCTCAACTGCCACATTACTCACCTTTGCATTCAAGTCCCCGATCACTATAACCCGGTCTCGTGCATCAAAGCTGCTAATAAACTCAACATTTGCTTCTCATGATCTTTCTTTTCATTAATCACCCATCTCTCTCCATCCACTTTCAGTTTTACTCATATCAATCTAGAGTTTATTTTCTTACACTCTATCACATACTCCCACAACTCCTGCTTCAGGAGTAGTGCTACTCCTTCCTTTGACCTTGTCCTCTCACCAACCCTGACTTTACTCCCAAGATATTTCTAAGCCACTCTCTCCCTTTAACCTTGAGCTTCGTTTCACTCAGAGCCAAAACATCCAGGTTCCTTTCCTCAAACATTCTACCTATCTCCCCTTTTTTGTAATCTTATTTACATCCACATACATTTAGAAGTTTTCAGAAAAGAAGAGAGAATGTTGAGGTGAAGAGAGTGGCGAGAGTAAGTGAGCTTGGAAAGGGGACTTGTGTGAGGAAGTGCAAGGAGATTTTCAGGGCAGAATGAAAAAAGGTGAGAGGAAATGACGTGGGGAAGGAATGGGATGTACTTAGGGAAGCAGTGATGGCTTGCATAAAAGATGCCAGTGGCATGAGAAAGGTGGAAGGTGGACATATGAGAAATGGTAGCGCGTTGGGATAAAGAAGCAAGATTGTTAGTGAAGGAAAAGATAGAGGCATTTGGACGATTTTTACAGGGAGATAGTGGAAATGACTGGGAGATGTATAAAAAAAAGAGGCAGGAGGTCAAGAGAAAGGTGCAGGAGGTGAAAAAGAGGTCAATTGATAGTTGGGGTGAGAAAGTATCGTTAAATTTTCAGGGAGAATAAAAAGATGTCTTGGAAGGAGGTAAATAGACTGCGTGAGAGAAGAGAACAAATGGGAACATCGGTGAAATGGCACTCCCCTACCCCTGCGCGCGCGCGAGGTAGCGCTAGGAAAAGACAACAAAAGCCACATTCGTTCACACACAGTCTCTAGCTGTCAAGTGTAATTCACCGAAACCACAGCTCCCTTTCCACATCCAGGCCCCACAAAATTTTCCATGTTTCACATGCCCTGGTTCAATCCAGTGACAGCACGTCGACTCCGTTATACCACATCGTTCCGACTCACTATTCCTTGCACGCCTTTCACCCTCCTGTATGTTAAGTCCCCGATCACTTAAAATCTTTTTCACTCCATCCTTCCACCTCCAATTTGGTCTCCCACTTCTCCTCGTTCCCTCCACCTCTGACACATACATCCTCTTTGTCAATCTTTCCTCACTCATTCTCTCCATATGACCAAGCCATTTCAATGCACCCTCTTCTGCTCTCTCAACCACACTCTTTTCATTACCACACATCTCTCTTACCCTTTCATTAGTTACTCGATCAAACCACCTCTCACCACATATTGTCCTTAAACATTGTATTTCCAACACATCCACCCTCCTCCGCACAACCCTATCTATAGCCCATGCATTGCAATCATATAACATTGTTGGAACCACTATATCTTCAACCATACCCAATTTTGCTCTCCGAGATAGCGCTCTCGCCTTCCACACATTCTTCAACACTCCCAGAACCTTCGCCCCCTCCCCCACCCTGTGACTCACTCCCGCTTCCATGGTTCCATCCGCTGCTAAATCCATTCCCAGGTATCTAAAACACTTCGCTTCCTTCAGTTTTTTTTTTCCATTCAAACTTACCTCCCAATCAACTTGTCTCTCAATCCTACTGAACGTAATACCTTACTCTTATTCACATTTACTCTTAGCTTTCTTCTTTCACTCACTTTACCAAACTCAGCCACCAACTTCCGCAGTTTCTCACCCGAATCAGCCACCAGCGCTGTATCATCAGCAAATAACAACTGACTAACTTCCGAAATCCTTTCATCCACAACAGACTGCATACTTGCCCCTCTCTCCATAACTTTTGCATTCACCTCCCTAACAACCCCATCCATAAATAAATCAAACAACCGTGGAGACATCACGCACCCCTGCCGCAAACCGAAACTGATCACTTTCCTATCTTCTTACTCTTTTCACTGGTTCTAGCAACTTATTTCCCACACCATATACTCTTAGTACCTTCCACAGAGCATCTCTATCAACTCTATCATATGCCTTTCCAGATCCATGAATGCAACATATAAATCCATCTGTTTTTCTAAGTATTTCTCTCATACATTCTTCAAAATGATGATAATGATAATAATGATGATAGTAATAATAATCATTATAATAATAGTAATGATTACTTTTATTATTATCTTTATTATTATTATTATCATTATTATTATTATTATCATTATTATTATCATTATTATTATTATTATTACTATTATTATTATTATCATCATTATCATCATTACAAACATCGTTATTATCTCATCATTATCATCATGATTACTATTATTAGTATTATCATTTATCATTATCATTGCTATCATTTTCTTATCATTTTGTTCTTCCTCTTAGCTTGTGTTCCTAATCCCAGTCTTCATCATTGGCATTTTGTAGCATTATCTTGACTTTCTCGGTCTCATCATCCTAAAGTTTGACAATATGAAATTCATTTTCTAATTTGTCACATATACTTGTTTTTTGAACATTATTAAATTGTCCCATATACTTGCTTTCTGGACATTAGTAATTTGTCCCATAAAGTTGCTTTCTTGACATTCATAATTTGTCCCATAAACTTGACTTGCTTTCTGGACATTCTTAATTTGTCCCATAAACTTGTTTTCTGGACACTCTTAATTTGTCACATATACTTGTTTTCTGGACACTCTTAATTTATCCCATAAACTTGTTTTCTGGACACTCTTAATTTATCCCATAAACTTGTTTTCTGGACACTCTTAATTTGTCACATATACTTGTTTTCTGGACACTCTTAATTTGTCCCATAAACTTGTTTTCTGGACATTCTTAATTTGTCCCATAAACTTGTTTTCTGGACATTCTTAATTTATCCCATAAACTTGTTTTCTGGACACTCTTAATTTGTCACATATACTTGTTTTCTGGACACTCTTAATTTGTCCCATAAACTTGTTTTCTGGACACTCTTAATTTGTCCCATAAACTTGTTTTCTGGACATTCTTAATTTGTCCCATAAACTTGTTTTCTGGACATTCTTAATTTGTCCCATAAACTTGTTTTCTGGACATTCTTAATTTGTCACATATACTTGCTTTCTGGACATTCTTAATTTCTAAACACAGCAAATGATTTGAATCCTAACTCTTTTTACGACACTAGGTAGTGATGACTTCCTTATCAGTGGACATTAATTCTAAGGAATGAATAATCAATGATGCCATAACTACAAAGTCTTACTGAGAAGAAAATGGGAGGGCTGTATAAAACACTTACTTTTTGAACTTGTCAGGGAAGAGCGGGAGGGTGGAGGCGAGAGCCAGGCCCCTATGGGATGTCCAGGAGGCCAGCAGCAAGGGCTGGACTGCCTGAGGGTTGTAGGGCAGGTGGACGTACATACGACAGCTGGAGGACAGCCACACATTAACTGTGAGTCCCACAACAACTTCTCTCCTGATCAGTATCGACAACAGCATCATCATCAGTTGTCTCACGTTATGTGGTATCGTCAGTATAAACCTACACTGCAGGACGAACCCTCCTTGTTGGGCTTTACCTTACCTGAGAGAGTCTTGTTTGGTCCTCACAATAACTATCATGGCATTCGTCACAGAGAAAGACTTCTGAAGGTCCAGTAGTTCCGAGAGAGGCAGGCGGGTGAGGGCGAGGAGCCTGGTGGACCACACCAGGAGGCGGCCCTTGAGGGACCACTGGGCGAAGGCGGCGAGGAAGACTGGGTCGTCGCTCACCACCACCACCGTCACACACCAAGACAACTGACGCAGCTGTTGACGTTAACATATCAGCAGTTATTCTCTGAGAGTAAGCCATCTGCCTCTCTACTAACATGACACTAACTTACCAGCAGCATTTGTTATGTAAATATGATCTATCCTGCTCGCCTGAGCGACGGTGTAAATGTGATCTACTCACCTAAGGGGATAATGAGAGTGGACTACGTATGTCAGTAATATGAGAACAACTGATCCATCCCACTGATAATGAGGAAATGACCAACCCACCTCAGCAGCAGCATGAAAGTGACCTACCCGTCTGAATAGCAATGTGTGGCTGACCTACTCGTCACACCAGTAATGTGAAATTGACGTACCCGTCGAGCCTCACTGACCACCCTGGAGAACTTCAGCTGCGTCATGTTAACTTCCTGACGATGCCCACACACCTCGAACACCGCAGATGCCCAGGGTAACTGCAGCTGACCCAACATCTAGAACGTGGGAGAGAAACTCTGATCTTGATGACCAGTGTTGGCTTAACACACCGTCAGACTTGGTCAGTGTTATTACATGTAGGTACAGTACAAAGGCATCCAAACCCTGATATCAGTAGGTGCTCATCACGTACCAGGGAGACAGCAGCAGGGGACGTGTTGCCGTCGAAGAGGAATATAACACTACAGAGCGGTTGGGACACCGTGGAGAGCACGGCCTTCACTGGCTCGGAAGCTAATGAAAGCAGTTCAGTCTCGTCTGGTGAGAATAAAGTAAGTCAACTCAAGGAACCTAAATGAAGCAAGGATATGCATTAGGAACAATCAAGTAGGACGTGAGACCACAGTAGACGACTTACCATAATGTGGGGATAGCTGGGCTACAGCCAAGATGATAACAGGAGCAACGATGACCAAACATGACAACACTGTAGCCGTCATGTCTGCTGACCAGTCTACCAGACAAGGAGAAGAAATGATCTTATAAGAATTTTATTGCTATATTTATCTGTAATTCACAACTATCATTAACTCATCTCTTCCAATATGAAGCTAAACCTGTAACTCTGACTCCTGATTCTTCTAAACTCACTTACCTTTCTGTTATACAGTACAGACGTCATATTCTTGTTCTAATGACATCCCTTTATTGTTTTTACACAGCAGAAAAACTAACTGCCAAGCACAGAGATGCATTCATCCACTGGACTGGTCCTGGAGCCTTGGACCTAAAATGAGTCAGACCCTCTGCACCAGTCGACACATGTTAATTAGCAATGGATATTCAAATACTGAATGTGATACCATTGTGAGCAACATGCTAGAGCAACATCTCGTGGCAAACAGACAACCTGAACGTGACTACATTAAAGTTTACTAAAGAACACATGTACGACAACATACCGAAAGGACGAGAAGGTTGTGCGATATATTGTGGCCAGACACGCAAAGCGATTGATGAAGACATGGATATCAGTCTGATAATATACTACAACAATCTGAAAACATGTATCCTTTTCATGAACAAC
>NC_092269.1:20436141-20507991 GCF_036320965.1 Panulirus ornatus
GGGGATAGAGAATTAAGAATACTTTCCACGTATTCCCTGCGTGTCGTAGAAGGCGACTAAAAGGGGAGGGAGCGGGAGGCTGGAAATCATCCCATCTCGTTTTTTTTTTAATTTTCCAAAAGGAGGAACAGAGGTGGGCCAGGTGAGGATATCCCACAAAGGCCCAGTCCTCTGTTCTCAACGCTACCTCGCTAACGCGGGATATGGCGAATAGTTTAAAAGAAAAAAAGGTATATATATATATATATATATATATATATATATATATATATATATATATATATATATATATATATATATATATATATATATATATATATATATATATATATATATATATATATATATATATATATATATATATATATATATATATATATATATATATATATATATATATATATATATATATATATATATATATATATATATGTATATATATATATATATATATATATATATATATATATATATATATATATATATATATATATATATATGTATATCCCCTTTGTCAATCTTTCCTCACTCATTCTCTCCATGTGACCCAACCGTTTCAACATCCTCTTTTGCTTTCTCAACCACACTTTTTTCTTACCACACATCTCTCTTACCCTTTCATTAAGTGCTTAATCAAACCACCTCACACCACATATTGTCCTCAAACACTTCATATCCAATACATGCACCCTCCTCCGCACAACCCTATCTATAGCCCACGCCTTGCAGCCGTATAACATACCAATTTTTGCTCTCCCAGATAACGTTCTCGTCTTCCACACATTCTTCAACGCTCCCAGAACCTTCGCCCCATCCTCCACCCTGTGATTTACTTCCGCTTTCAAGGTTCCATCCGCTGCTAAATCCACTCCCAGATATCTAAAACAATTCACTTCCTCCAGTTTTTATCCATTTAAACTTACCTCCTTGTTGACTTGTCCCTTAACCCTACTGAACCTATTATCCTTGCTCATATTCACATTTACTCTTTGATTTCTTCTTTCACACACTTTACCGAACTCGGTCACCAACTTCTGCAGTTTCTCACCAGAATCAGCCACCAGCGCTGTATCATCAGGAACATCAACCGACTCACTTCCCTAGTCCTATCATCCACAACAGACTGCATACTTGCCCCTCTCTCCAAAACTCTTGTATTCACCTCCCTAACAACCTCATCCATAAACAAAGTAAACAACCAAAGAGGCATCACGCATCCCTGCCTCAAACAGATAATTGAATGGCAGCCAATGTCTTTCCTCTCTTCCTACTCGTACACATGCCTTACATCCTTGATAAAAACATTTTACTGCTTTTAGATACTTACCTCCTACACCATATGCTCTTGATAACTTTCACAAAGAATCTCTATCAACTCTATCATATGCCATCTCCAGATCCACAAATGCTACATACAAATTCGTCTGGTTTTCAAAGTATTTCTCACATACATTCTTCAAAGCAAACACCTGATCCACACATCCTCTACCACTTCTGAAACCTCACTGCTCTTCCCCAATTTGATGTTCTGGAAATGCCTTTACCCCTCTCAATCAATACCCTCCCATATAATTTCCCAAGGATTTTCAAAAATACTTATACCTGTGTAATTTGAACACTTTTGTCCCCTTTGCCTTTGTACAATGGCATTATGCATGTATTCTGCCAATCCTCAGGCACTTCACCATGAACCATACATACAATGAATATCCTCACCAACCAGTCAACAACACAGTCAACCCTTTTTTTAATAGATTCCACTGCAATACTATCAAAACATGCCGCCTTGCAGGCTTTCATCTTCTGCAAAGCTTTCACTACCTCTTTTTTGTTTACCAAACCATTCTCTCTGACACTCACTTCGCACACCACCTCGACCAAAACACCCTAACACTCTAACGTAAAACACATTCAACAAACCTTCAAAATACTCATTCATTCTTCTCACATCACCACTACTTGTTATTACCTCTCCTTTAGCCCCCTCACCGATGTTCCTATTCGTTTCCTTGTTAAACGCATTTATTTACCTCCTTTCAAAACATTTACCGTATTCTCCCTAAAATTCAATATTTCCACACATCTCTCTTACCCTTACGTTACTTACTCGATCAAACCACCTCACACCACACATTGTCCTCAAACATCTCATTTCCAGCACATCCATCCTCCTGCGCACAACTCTATCCATAGCCCACGCCTCGCAACCATACAACATTGTTGGAACCACTATTCCTTCAAACATACCCATTTTTGCTTTCCGAGGTAATGTTCTCGACTTCCACACATTCTTCAAGGCTCCCAGAATTTTCGCCTCCTCCCCGACCCTATGATCCACTTCCGCTTCCATGGTTCCATCCGCTGCCAGATCCACTCCCAGATATCTAAAACACTTTACTTCCTCCAGTTTTTCTCCATTCAAACTTACCTCCCAATTGACTTGACCCTCAACCCTACTGTACCTAATAACCTTGCTCTTATTCACATTTGCTTTTAACTTTCTTCTTTCACACACTTTACCAAACTCAGTCACCAGCTTCTGCAGTTTCTCACATGAATCAGCCACTAGCGCTGTATCATCAGCGAACAACAACTGACTCACTTCCGAAGCTCTCTCATCCCCAACAGACTTCATACTTGCCCCTCTTTCCAAAACTCTTGCATTCACCTCCCTATCAACCCCATCAATAAACAAATTAAACAACCATGGAGACATCACACAAGTTTAAATTTAGTTTAAATTTAGCATATACAGAAAACCTACCAATGTATGCTCATATATCCATTAATGCTCATCTCAACATGACAGAGTTGAATTATCCTCATTTCAATCTACGTTTCTTAGGGCATTACGCATTTGCAGTCCAGAGTTTTTTGATGATGAGTTTGAGAAAATATATTCTATTGGATCTAATTCAAAGTACCCTAGATCTTTCATTGATAAATCCCTTAAGTTAACAAAAAATCATTTTATAGAGTTGAACCCAAACCTCCCACTGACACCAAGAATCTTTTAGTTCTCCCTTTTAATTATAATTTTACTTTACTTCCCATGTTGCTTAAATCCTTTAATGTAAATGTTGCCTTCTGCAAAAAATGATACTATAAAGAATATCTTAATCAGGAAGTCAACAGATAACTCTCCTGGATGCATCTATAAGGTGCCATATAGAAATTGTGATAGGTTTCATGTTGGACAAATTGGTAAGGATCATTCTGTAAAACTTAGCAACATAGATATAGAACAAGAACAGGACAAGAATCAAATGCCTTGTTTAACCACGATAAAGACTACGATCATTGTATTGACTGGAGTAATGCCATCTCAGTTAGTAACTCTAACTGTAGTACCACGAGAAATATCATTAAACCTTCTGTGATCAAATACACAAAGAATTATAACCTTAATATTAGTGAAGGTCTATACAAATTGGATAGCTTTATTGTTGATGAAATTTGTAAACAATTCCCCTTCTTGTCCACATACTAAGTTTATGATACGCTCTATGTGTGTCTTGGACAATCACGTGTTTACCAAAATGGCGTCCTAGCTACGTCTCTTCGTTGTATATCAGCTGACCTATATTTCTTTCTTGTATCTCCCCTGATAATGTGATTATTACACGAAAGTGCACTTGGGAACTTATCATGTTTCATTTCCCCGTGGACTCATAGAAATACGTATATGTATGAAACGTTCTATGGTGAACACATACGTACATGTATGTACCGTTCAATGGTGAACACATGCGTACATGTAGGTATCGTTCTGTGGTGAACACATACGTACATGTATGTACCTTTCTATGGTGAACACATGTACATGTATGTACCGTTCTATGGTGAACACATACGTACATGTATGTACCGTTCTATGGTGAACACATATGTACATATGTGTACCGTTCTATGGTGAACACATATGTACATGTATGTACCGTTCTATGGTGAACATATACGTACATGTATATACCGTTCTATGGTGAACACATATGTACATGTGTGTACCCTTCTATGGTGAACACATATGTACATGTGTGTACCGTTCTATGGTGAACACATATGTACATGTATGTACCGTTCTATGGTGAAAACATACGTACATGTATGTACCGTTCTATGGTGAACACATATGTACATATGTGTACCGTTCTATTGTGAACACATATGTACATGTATGTACCGTTCTATGGTGAACACATACGTACATGTATGTACATACCTACAAGAACAAGCTAGTGGCTTACTGGTGAACACAAGCTGTTACAATCACCACGAGGCTGAGCCATCGTGAGGACCATATCATAACTTCATTTTTGCTAAGCTTTTCATCTTACAGATTTTGTTTGTTTATTTCATTGTTGTATTTCGCTGTGGTTTACATGAAGAATAACCCGAGAGTCTACGCGTATATATACATGTTGTATACAAACTCTTGTCAGTAGGTCCAACAGGCGAGAGTGTGGTACCCACAAGATCACAACAGCTGACGGCATGATGGCAATGTTGCCGAACATGTCAGTTTGTTTTTGTATCCGAACACCAGGAATGTCCGGACTGTAGATTGCCGGATTAAGCATATTTCCCTGCATCAGATTTTAGAAGTCAGACTTGATTAGAGTTTGCACAGTGTAGCCGCAGGTTCGATGGACACTGAAACATCAATGCAGTGAATGAGTTAGTAACTTTCACGTGGGAACTCTGCATTTTGGAGGAACACTGAGACATACAAGTCAATGGAAGTAGAATAGGTGAAACATATAGATTCATGTCTTCAGGTGAGTCTGTGAAAAATATCCAAGAGGTGAAGAACTAAATATAAATCTTGTTTTTTAAGACAGAGACTAAAAGAGACTTCATTCATCATTGTGAACAAACTGTGTTTCGCCAGATTTCCTCATCGACCAACAATAGTGGCAGCGACGGAGGGAAATCCTCTGAATAAACTGGTCCTTGAGGAGGAGGATGAGACGCCTGGCGGAGGATCACTCACCTTCTCTGGACCCATGCCCAAGCTCATGAACTACCTCGCCACTGCCATAAATTTCTCGTATGTTATGATGGTGTTCATGGTATATCTTCCCAGTCGTATTCTCCAGACGATATATCATGTTATTCTTCATATCAGGTCCGTCTGCTACAGTGCAGTGTAGAACCTAATATCTAAACTATGGATGGTAATCAAAATCTTTCTTGTATCTATATCCTCTCTCTCTCTCTCTCTCTCTCTCTCTCTCTCTCTCTCTCTCTCTCTCTCTCTCTCTGAAAGACAGATCGGATAACATTGTTATGAATGTCACTTACTCTGCTGCGACATTGCAGGTATCTACGCCCTGAGTAGATCGCTAAGTGTAAATGAGGGACAGTGACGCTCGTGTATGGATGCTAACATCGGATTTTAGATCAGTGGCTCTAACTCTTTAAAGGCAGAACACTACAGGAAAGATGACATTCATCTCAAAGGGACAGAAGTCTCAGCAAAGCGAATCAAGGATCAATTTGCCTTACAACTACAGAGGAAGTTTTTTTTTTTTTTGAGACCCGGTAAAGGTCGATGTGTTGGCCACACCAAACGGGCAATTGAGGTCAGGTCGGGTCATATTACATGTCACACAAGGAAGGTCAGACGGAATTCCCTGCCATCCCACCAGAGAGTGACGTCAGGGATGCAGGTCATGTGGGTCACTAAAACGTACATAAATCACTCGAAGAAATACAATAGACTTGAATACAAGATTCATCCCAAACAAAACAGCTGAATTGCATTGTTTAGTAGACAGTGAACACTTTGGTATCATTGGTCTAACACAAACATTTCTGAACACGAAACATAACGATCTGATTTGCGAATTCAACCACCAGACAACATATTATTTGTAAGTGATAGAGACAATCGAGGAGGGGGAACTGTAGTGTATGTAAAATCTTAATTAAACGTTATCGAAATTCAGACTACAACATCTGCTGCTGTTGACCACTTGTGTGTTCAGATTATCACACAATCTCTCAAACTTTACATAATCGTCGTTTATGGAAGTCTTGGTCAGCCAGCAGATACTGATTCCGTCATGTACGAGAGTTTACAACGAGCAATACAGGATAAAGACTCGATCATTCTTAAGGATTTTAATCTTCCAGAAATCAACTGGTAAACTATCTCAGGTGTGAAACTAAATCTGCCACACTTATCAACTTTGTCCAAGACAATTGACCAAACCGTGACCGAGCTGACGAGGAAAGCTAACATACTTGATTTAGTTGTTGGATCCAGAAGTTGTTAGTAACTAATACCCTTACTGGAGAACATCTATGCACTTGTGACCACAGCATAATCAAGGTTCGACGCAAATATTAGAACCAACTCCCCTAAAATCAGGACTATTATCCCTAACTTTAAAAAGGGTTGAGCGACGCATTAAAGAGTATTACTCTCGTTGGTTCATGCTCAGAGGAATTATAGGCCAGTTTTAAGCGCCAGTTTCTGCATCATCATCAATTCACATTCATTCCCATGCACGACAGAAGCAATTCAACCAACAACAAACCTGAAAGGTCCTCCCAAGACATTGCAAGATCTCTACGGCGCAGAAATAAACTTTATAAGCTTAAGGACTTGCAACGCAGTATAACGCAGTCAGAAGACAAGTGAGAGTTCTTATCAAAACTACCATGAAAGAATACGATTATTGCAAGAGATGTTGATAAAGATCTAAAAAATCTACAGATATATCAATAATGAGAAACATATAAGGAATGGCATAGGACCCTTAGTAAACGAGAATGAGTAACCCATTGAGAAGGATAAACGCTGAGCAACAACCCTGAACAAGTTATTTAGTTTTGTTTTTACGCTTGAAAATAACGACATGAATTTTGAGACAGTGACGAATAGCAGTCACGTGATACTCGAACTTACCATCACAGTTAGAGACGTACTAACACAAATAGATAAGTTGAAGCCTAATGAAAGTCCAGGTCCTGATCGTTTCTGTCTACGAGTAATCACAAATGTCAAACACGGAATTAGCGGACCGGTAACCCATATTCTAAATAAATCTCTTCAGGTTGGAATAGTCCCACAGGACTGGAGATTAGCAGACGTTACTCCTGTATATAAAAAGGGAAGCCGCGAATTTTCTGTAGTTACCGTCCTATTAGCCTCACATTAATCATATGTAATTTTTTGGCGTCGATTGATAGAGATAAAATCGTAGCCTACCTGGAACAACACAGATCATGTCTTGCAAACCTCTGTGAACTTTCTTATACATTATTCAGTTCCACGACAAGACAAAAGCTATAGATATGATATTTCTGGACTTCCAGAAAACATTCGACAAAGTCCCCCACGTTAGATTGATTTACAGAGTCTGAGCCCAGGGGATTACTGGTTGCGTAGGAACTGGATAGAAGCCTGATTAACATGATAGGAGGCAGAAGGTCTTAATGAATGGTGAATCATCACCGTGGTCACCCGTCACTAGCGGGGTCCACCAGGGATCCGTTTCTGGGCCTTTACTTTCATGATTTATATTAACGATATTGACGTAGTACTTGATAACCTAGTCTTCAAATATGCAGATGACACAAAGATCGGCAGTGCTATATCAACTGAAGAGAATAAGTTGAGATTACAAGAGGATCTAGATAAAATCACTGAATGGTCTAGTAAATGGTAAATGCCATTGAACGTCTATAGTTGTCACTGTTACAAGTAGAAAACCTAAGCCAAAAATTTGATTATAAACTGATGGGTCACATGATAAAGGACACCACTAGAGATATAAGAGTCAGTGTCTCCAATAACTTTGAATTCTATCAACAATGCAAAGAAGCTGCCAAGAGAGGAAACAGGATGTTAGAATATATAAACAGAAAATTTACGTACAAAACCACACCTCGGATATACAGTGCAGTTTTGCCCCCCCCCCCCCCCCCCCACACACACACACACACACACACACACGCACAAACACACACACACACACACACACACACACACACACACACACACACACACACACACACTTAAGTAAGAACATGCTTAAAGTAGAAGCAGTGCAGCGAAGAGCATCTAAGTTGATTCCCTGCTTGTGTGATAAACCATGAGAGGAAAAACTGCGAAGAATAAACTTGTTCTTCCTAAGGAAGGAAGGAGCGCCTCCAGGGAATATTGATAAAATGTTTCAATATTAAACATTTCTTTATAGCATCACCAGCATTACCCATGACAGAAGATGGATTAAAACCTGATTCACAGAGTTAATCTGGATTGTACGAAATATTTCTTTACCCACGGCAATATTGATCAATGTAATAATCTCTCAGAAAATGTTGTTCAGAAGAACACCCTTGATGTCTTCAAAATTAGGCTTGCCCATCACTTGTCACTCCCGGGTATTGCATAATTCATTTAATATCATCATAGCGCAGTGCTATACTATGCTACCTTCTCAACCACTGATTTCTTCCTGGCCAAGTAACATACCAACATTGATTAACCTTGTCACCTGTTTTGAGAGAGCAATTAAGAATTATTGTGTCATCATTTCCTAACATGAGCAATGATATAGTCATGATAAGTCCAGAGGTTGGAGCTCAAGTTCATCCTTAGTATTGTCTTTATAACAAAAAGTTAAGGGATGCATGTCGTGGGTGATGAGATGCATAACATATCATTTTCATTCTACTTTTTGAGTTTCCTATAAATATTTCCTTCAAGCTTATTATTTCTGCAAGATATTCTTCTGCCTGTTTTCTTGCCGACGTGTGCCGGAGGGAGTGGAGAATGGGGAGTGGAGGGAGTGCAGGATGGAGGGTGGGGAGTGGAGGGAGTGGAGGGTGGAGGGTGGGGAGTGGAGGGAATGGAGGGTGTGGAGAGAGCCTGTGCTTTGCTATCCTTTTCTTCTGCTACTTAAAATTTTTTCCGTTTTATATTGTTAAGGCCAGACCACTTCGACTGGACCTTGGCTCTGCGTGGTCTTTTTATTTATGTAACTCTCTCTCTCTCTCTCTCTCTCTCTCTCTCTCTCTCTCTCTCTCTCTCTCTCTCTCTCTCTCTCTCTCTCTCTCTCTCTCTCTCTCTCTCTCTCTGAAGAACAACTGAACTTTCCATAAGGTTTACATACACACTTTCCTAGCTATATTCTTCCAGTCATTATCATTTCCGCATCACTCTTGGTTACTTCCTTTCTCCCCTTATGTTTACCTTGTACATATGATCTACTGTAATACTCAGTCCCTTTGGCAGACATATCTTCCAGATGCAAAAACAATCAAACCTTTCGTGTCTTTACTTTCACAACAACAAATCATCTCTATGTCCTATTGTCTCATCTTAATGTCCTTTTTATGCCAGTCGAGGAACATCTACTTTCACCATTTTCTATGTAGCATTTGCTACTGCTATCATGATGTCACTCCCAGCACCAGGGTAGACTGACCAATACTTCTAACCGCATCTGCTTACATGTGAACCCTGTATACACCCACTTCTTATAACACATGACGGTTACTAACTAACTTTACAACATCATCTCTTATATCACCTCAAAATCCACCCATTTATCTCTGATTGTTCCACCATTGTTCTACACTTTTGTTCATCCCTTCACCCGTCCTGACCCACGTCCTCTCCTCTCTGCAGAAACCATTTATTGCCTCAGTAGTTGCTAGCTAGATCTGCACATTCTCACACATTTCAGAGACCCTTCTTATTAATTCCGTCATTTCACTAATCCTCTTTCAATGTTACACGTCCACTATTTCACTCTTCCAAAATTTTCTCAGTCATTTTTTCTATATACATTTACCACATAGATATGTCCCTTATGCTCTGTTTCCATCAAACACATTACTTTCTATCTAGAACACCCAACATTAGCTACCTCATCATCGAACACGGACAACAGTCCTTAAAAATGTACTCACTCCCTCTCCTCGGGTTGCGCAACGCATTGAAGAGCCTCACCCTTGCTGGATCACGTCCAGAGGAATTATGGGCCAGTTTTAAGAGTTTGTTTATGCATCATCAAATTACATTAATTCCCATGCACGACAGAAACAATAAAACCAACATCAAGCCTGAATGATGTTCCCTAGATACTGCAACAGAAATAAACTCTTAAAGTTTAAGAAATCAGACAATGACCCAAATATTGCAACACAGGAATAGTTTGAAAGGTCAAACGTAAAGTTATCAAAACTTTAACTTACATTTTAGATAAATTTCTTCAGGTTGGAATAGTCCCACAGGACTGGAGATTAGCAGACGTTACTCCTATATACAAAAAGGGAAGCCGCGAATTTTGTGGTGATTACCGTCCTACTAGCCTCACATTAATTGTATGTAAACTTCTGAAGTGATTATTATGGAGGAAAATCTTAGCCTTCCTAGAACAACAAGTGAGTTTGATCAATAATGCACAACATGGTTTTAGAAGGCGCACATCACGCCTTACAAACGTTCTCAGATTTTATCATTAATCATTCAATAACCACAAGACATAAACAATAGATATCATATATCTGGACTTCAAGAAAGTATTCGATAAAGTCATCCATGTTAAACTGATGCATAAAGTCCAGACCTTAGGGATTAATAGTTGCATCGGAAATTGGACAGAAGCCTGGTGACATGATAGGAGGCAGAAGGTCTTAATGAATGGTGAATCATCACCGTGGTCACCCGTTACAGCGGGGTCCCCCAGGGATCCGTACTTGGGCCTACTCTTTTCATCATCATGTTAACGATATTGATGTAGGCCTGAATAACTTAGTGTCCAAATTTGCAGATGAAGCAATGATCGGCAACACCAAATTAGCTAGGAAGATAGGCTATCATCACAAGAAGATCCACATAAAATCGCTAAATGATTTAGAAAATGGCAAACGCCATTGAACGTAATAAATTTCAGCCTACTACAAGCAGGAAACCTCAGCAAAAATTCGATTATGAGCTGATGGGATACAAATAAAGGACACCACTATTGTGAGAGATCTAGGGTTCAGTCTCCACTAATTCTCCCAGCATTATAGTGAAGCTGCCAAGAAAGTAAAAAACTTTACATATAAGAGGTAAGATGTGATATTGCCATTATACCTAAGTCTACCTCGACCACGCTTAGAAGCTTGGAGTAAACTCCTAGAAAATGTTGTTCAGAGCAACACCCTAAATGTCTTCAAAGACAGATTTGATCATCACTCGTTATTCTCCGGTATTGGATTATTCATTCAATCAGTCATCATAAGGTAGTGGCATATCATGCTATCATCTTAACTACCGATCTCTTCCTGCCCAGACTGACCTAACTCACTAAATTTAATCAACTCATGTCACCTGCTTTAAGACAGTGAGTAAGAATTATTGTATCATTGTTCAGCAACAGGAATAATGTGGACATGGCATGTCTAGAGGCTGGAAGTCTAGTCTATTCTTACTATTGCTGGTGATGGGATGCATGACATATTCATGTTCATTCTACCTTATGACTTTCCTATAGAAATTTCCTTCAGGAATGTTAAGCCTGCAAGGTATTTCTTTCTACCTGTTTTCTGGCCGATTTTTTGCCGAAAAAACTGAGGGTAGAGAGAGAGCCTCTGCTTGGCAATCCTTTTCTTCTACTGCCAGTAAAGAGACTGTATCTTTTGTTGAATAATGGTAAGGTCAGACCACCTCGCTTGGACCTTGATTCTGTGTATTCTGTGTATCTTTGTAAATCCTCTTTATCTCATCTCTGCCTCTTACCATTTCCCCATTTGCTCCCTTCATTGATGCTCCCATTTCTTTTTTTTTTGCACTATCATTCCCTTTCAAACATTTTCTTGTTCTCCTTGAAGTTTGCTGATGCTGGCTTACCCCAACCCTCATATGTCCCCTTTTTCAGCCTTGCACCTTCCTCTTGATCATCTGACACATTTCCGTTTATACGTTTCCTAATCACTCGCACTCCTTCCCTGCAAATAAAGCCCATACAGTTGTCATGTCTCTTTTATAAGCAACTTACTTTTCCTATCTCATCACTCACTACACTACTTCACATGCTTATCTCCCACCTTCTGCATGACAAGCACGTGTAAGCATTCCTCGACCACTCTCCTAGCCTCATTTACTCTCGACTTTTGACACGCTACACTTATTATCTCTTCACACAAGCCTCTTTTCTAAGCTCATTCGTTAATATCATCCTCTTCCCATTCATATCACTTCCTCTTTTCCTAAAGGCTTTACAAATCTTCACCCTCGCCCCCACTATGTAGTGTTCGAACATCCCACAAGCTGTCTCTCTCAATGCATTCACATCATAGAGCCGCTCTCTTGCACGCCTGTGAACCAGTACATAATCCAGTAATGCCCGCCTACCATATCCCCAACTCACCCATGTTTACTTACGTATGTCCCTCACTGTCAAACAGGTAGTCTCAGTCACCAGTCCTGTTTTCTCCTCATCAGGTATATGTACGTGAGGCCTCCAGATGGGACTTGGGGTCTTAAGTACGACAATGGTTCCTGGTCGGGCATGGTGGGTATGGTGAGTAGGAAGGTAAGTGTAGTGTAGCAGGAAACCAAGCAGAACGATGGTTCCTGGTCCTACATGGTGGGTATGGTGAGTAAGGGAAGTAATAGTAGTGGGTCATGGTTGATCATGGTGGGTATGATGAGTAGGGAGATAGATATCATAGGGAACCAAGACAATATCATGAACCTGGTGAGCAGGATTGTAAGTGTCGTGGAACATTAAGGAGGTAAAGAGTGCTAATCCAGCTGGATGGGTATGGTGAGAACTGAGGTTAGTGCCGAGCAGAACCATTGGTTACTGAGACGGCAGGGTGAGTGTATTAAGGATGCACGTTAGTGAGTATAATATGGAACCAAACTGGGGCACCTAGCAAGGTGCTGTGTTCCGCTGTACTGGGGCACCTAGCAAGGTGCTGTGTTCCGCTGTACTGGGGCACCTAGCAAGGTGCTGTGTTCCGCTGTACTGGGGCACCTAGCAGGATGCTGTGTTCCGCTGTACTGGGGCACCTAGCAGGATGCTGTGTTCCGCTGTACTGGGGCACCTAGCAGGATGCTGTGTTCCGCTGTACTGGTGCACCTAGCAGGGTGCTGTGTTCCGCTGTACTGGGGCACCTAGCAGGGTGCTGTGTTCCGCTGTACTGGTGCACCTAGCAGGGTGCTGTGTTCCGCTGTACTGGGGCACCTAGCAGGATGCTGTGTTCCGCTGTACTGGGGCACCTAGCAGGATGCTGTGTTCCGCTGTACTGGGGCACCTAGCAGGATGCTGTGTTCCGCTGTACTGGGGCACCTAGCAGGATGCTGTGTTCCGCTGTACTGGGGCACCTAGCAGGGTGCTGTGTTCCGCTGTACTGGGGCACCTAGCAGGATGCTGTGTTCCGCTGTACTGGGGCACCTAGCAGGATGCTGTGTTCCGCTGTACTGGGGCACCTAGCAGGGTGCTGTGTTCCGCTGTACTGGGGCACCTAGCAGGATCATGGCCTCTGCTATACTGGGACACCAATCAGGATGCTGGGCTCTGCCGTACTGAGACACCAAACAAGATTATGTACTCTGTTGTACTGTGGGTACCAAGCAGGACAATTGACTTTGCTTTACTGTCCGTTGTGCTGGGGAACCAAGCAGGAGAGTGAGCTCTACCGTACTGGCATACTAAGCAGGATGATTGACTCTGCTTTACTGGGGTGCTTAGCAGGATAATGGGCTCTGCTGTACTGCTGCTCCAAGCAGGATGATGGCCTCTGCTCCACAATTTTTTTTGGTCTTCAAGAAAACGTTGTTCTGTTTCAGGTTCCTCGAATCCACAACTTTCTAATGCCTACACTAGAGGGATGATCATTGTTCCTCAATTTATTTACATCTAATTTTTCAAGCAACACTTACCTATCGTATGAGTAGTAAGAGTAAGAGAGCAAGTAAATATCCACTCCATGTATCCAACGTACTGGGTTAAGCTCTCCCGTCATATTCTGACTCTTTCCAAGTCTCTTACACTCATTTCTAACTTGACCAGCCCTCCACTCGCCACATAATGTCCTAAAGCATATTATTTTCTAAACATCCGCACTCTTCCGTTGTTTTGTACTCATGGATCAAGACTTACACCCACCCGCAAAGCACCGATGGGACCAGTATACTATTAGACATACATACCTTTGCCTTCGCGTACAGCAATTTTTCTATCCACATACTCCTCAATGCACCCTAATCATTTACCCTCTCACCCATCCGATTAATCATTTCACCTCCCTTAGTTCCGTCCTTTGCCCCGTTCTCTTCGAGATGTCTAAAACGTTCCATTACTTACTTCTAAGTTTCTCCTGCGAAAACTTACTCAAACAGTATCTCTCGATCCCCTTCTAAATCTTGTCACCTTACTTTTATTCTCGTTAGCTCTCAGCTTCTTCCTCTGATACACTCTCCTAAACTCAGACATCGCTTCCTGCAATATTTTACTCGAGTATGCCACAGTAAACCGTGTCATCAGCAAACAGTAGCTGATATTTCGGTTAGTCTTACCAACCCCCCAACATACTGCACACCAGACCCTCCCTCCGAAACCCTATAGATATATTAAACAGCCATACTAGCATTACTCACCCTTGATAGAGATGCACCTTCACTTGAACCACTCACTTTCCTCTCTTCCTACTCATTCCCACGCCTTACTATCCCGATAAAAATCCTAGTTTTATGTCAAGTTTCTTTATACAACATATATACGGAGCACCTTCCACAATGTATCTCTATCATCCTTATCATAGATGTTCTCCAGCTTCATAAATGTTACGTACAAATCTTCTCTTTCTCCAACTGCTTGTCACAAAAATTCATCATAGGAGACACTGCCACACCATAAGCCACATTGCTCCTCCCGAGTCTGATGTTTTGTGCGTACCACCAACCTAACGGTCAACTATTTTCCATACAGTTCACGATGCATATTCACCAGACTTTTTCCTCTGTAATTTGAGTATTCACTTTTGTTCTTCTTGTACAACTCTCAAATATTCGCACTCCTTTTTTGCAGGAATCGTTCATACATCTCTCTTTTCTCTTTCAAAAGCAACTTTACTGCCTGCTCCCACCACTGACCAGCGTTTCATACATGTTCACATACCACCTTTCGCGTAAAACACTTCTTTCGCACATTCCTCGCCCAACCTCCTAACTCCGTTTCCTCTCACTGTATGACATTCTCCACCAAGTCTCTCACTGTATCTTCTCACACAAGCCTCTTTACCAAGTTCTTTCACTTTCACTACCTTTTTCCCGGCCACATCATTTCCTTTTTTCCTGAAGCCTCATATACACATTTCAACGGTCGCTCCTACCAAGAATGGATCACACGTCTCATCAGTTTTACTTCAAACTGTCCCTCCTGTGCAAACCTGCCAATTACACCTTAATGCAGTAATGTCCTTTGTCCCCAGCCACACTCACCCACGTAAGCACCTTTTCTGTATACCAAAAATTTCCAGTTATCAGTCCTGTCTCATAATTGTTGTTACTAAATACGGGTAAGCTTCATCACCTGGATTGTTACCTAAAAGACTCTTAAAAGATTTTGCCTGTGAATTAATTGTTCTTTTATCATCCTCTGAGATAATTGTTCGTTTATCATCCTCTGTGAGATAATTGTTCCTTTATCATCCTCTGTGAGATAATTGTTCCTTTATCATCCTCTGTGAGAAAGTTGATGTTACTCATAGAATGACCCTCACAACGCAAAAACCTTAAATGATCCTAAGATGGTGTCACTGTCAAAATGACAGGCAACTCCCATAAATGTGAGGTTAGGTTTATGTTACCACCAAAACTGACCCATTGTTCCTCCACGGTCAGTATTACATGGATGTAACTTACCCAAGATAGTGCATAGCTGTGAGGTGTGCACATTTACTCAGTCCTCAGTTAGCATGATCACGTTGAACATATGGTCACGGAAACAAACATGTTTAATGTGTCCCGAGCAAGACAGTTTGGTTTTAGTAAGGAAACAACGTTCACATTATACAGTTGGATCATACGTGCCACATCCCAAGAATATGCAGTCCCTGTATGGCACTCTGGCTTGGCTCACGCACAACACACGCACCTCGAACACCTACAGAAACGATGTTTCAAAGTTATCTTAGGTGGTCAGTGCACAAATTATGAAACTACTTTAGCAAGCTTAAACTCCCTGTCATTATACGAGAGATAAACTAACAATACAATTTTGAAAAATCTAAAAACTCAAAAACATTGCAACCTGCTATCACAAACACTGTAACCTGCTACTGCAAACACTGTAACCTAACTTACTATCACAAGCACTGTAACTTACTACCACAAACACTGTAACCTAACTTACTATCACAAGCACTGTAACTTACTACCACAAACACTGTAACCTAACTTACTATCACAAGCACTGTAACTTACTACCACAAACACTGTAACCTAACTTACTATCACAAGCACTGTAACCTGCTACTGCAAACACTGTAACCTAACTTACTATCACAAGCACTGTAACTTACTACCACAAACACTGTAACCTAACTCACTACCACAAACACTGTAACTTGCTACCACAAACACTGTAACCTGCTACCACAGACATTGTATAACGTACATTGCTGAGAGAAGAACTAGATCATTATTGCAGTCTGTAAGATGTAGAGCCATACATTGTCTAAATTCAAGTATATCATAGATAGTTAGAAAACTTAATGTTACGATTCTTTTTCTTTTGATACTCGCCTTTGCTGTTTTTAACTTTTAACTTTCATTTTTTAACTTTTATTTTTCTTTACTTGTTTTTGTACTGTTTGATATTCATGAATATTTGTAATTAATCATACTGTAAATGATTTGTGATAGAGGTAGAAATATTGGAGCCAAGACATTATGCTCTGTAGTGTACCATATTGCATGTAATCTTCTTGGATTAGGATAAGACTCATCATCATCATTTACCATTGCACCTTCCCTTGCATCAAAATTTCTGACTCACTCATTTAGCTCCTTCCAAAAGACTTACCTCTCTTCCTGACTGCTTTTGCTATCTGGTATGTAAGCACTTACATTCACCCATCTCTGGTAGGCTACTTTCATATCACCGAAATCATTCTGAAAGTAAATATGAAAATTCTTAATACCTGCATCAAAATGTCTGTTACTTTTGTTTCTATGGTAAATAGTTCAAGTTTCATTAGTTATGTTTCTCAGTTTGGGAATCATTATGGACGTAGAGCGCCGCTGTACTGCATCCATAATGTTGAGGAAGTGATTCAGACAAGGTCATCATGTGGAGACGAACTATTGCATCATCAAGACGAGAATTACTTTCTTACACATAAATTTGAATGTCTTTATGGTCACTACAGTTCTATTCGCCTCTCGATTACTTCTGATAATACTCACTTGACATTAGTCCACGAGAGGCTGTTATGCCTCAGTCCTTTTCCTCATTTACTCTTTGTATTTCATAGGACTCCTACTGTAACTTGTCGCCTCTTTTCAACCATCTAAGAGTAAAACTATGCACTAACCGTCAGTGAGGCTCGGTTGCTACCGTGCGACCAGCCCATCAATTGGTTTGTGTCAACTTGCAGATGTAGATGCTCAGTTTCTGTTGAAGCTCCTTTCACCAGCTGAGCGTCGACTGTGAATATGGATATCGTACTACTCAGCCCGTTATCAGGGTCATTTATACATTTGAGAAAAATAACAGTGCCAAATTCGATACCTGAGGCACACCACTTGTTGTATCTGACACTTTGAGGTTGGATCGTCTATCATTTGTTTGAATCAAATTACCCAGTTTCTAAACAGGTGAAGTACAACCACCTCTGCTTGCTTGTCTGTTCCTTTTCTGTTTAAGAACCAAAACTTTTCCTTCACCTTGGAGTTATGTATTGATACATCCCACCCCTAAGAAGGGTGACCATTCTAACCCTTCTAACTATCGTTTTATTGCTTTGAGGTCTACCATATCCAAAGCCTTTGAATTCCTCCTCAACACCCACATCCTTAGACACCTCGAAACTCAGTTTTCTCTCTGATCACCAGTACGGCTTCAATTCTCAGATGATGTTCTTTCCTCTCTTACTAATTTCTGGTCATCATCCCTGAAAGATTTTAGGGAGTCATGTGTAGTTGCCCATGACATATCGAGAGAGTTTTGACAGGATGTGGCATCGGGTTCTCTCCTCTAAGCTCCCCTCTTTTGGCTGCCCTCCCTCACTTTGCTCCTTCATATCTAGCTTCCTCTCCGGCCGATCTATCTCTGTGACTGATTATGGATCAGCCTTCCCCCATATTCCATCAACAGCGGCGTCCCTCAAGGTTTTGTCTTGTCCCCTACAGTTTTCTTCCTTTTTTTTTTTCAACGATTTCCTCTTCACTCACACGCTGACGACTCAGCACTGCATTTATCCACATCCTTCATTTCTGTTCCTTTTTCTCTCGATCGATCTGCATCTCGTCTTTAAGCAGCTTTCTCAATAAACTCAGACTTGGATAGGATATCTCAGTAGGGTAGACAATATCTAGTTAGGTTTAATGCCTCCAAGACCCAGTATCTACCCTTTTTTCGATCGAAAACTCACAACTCTCGTCTCTCTTTTGACGGTTCTGTAATTCCACCCCCTTGATTCACTGAGCATACTTGGTATTAATGTAACATACACTCTTTCTTGGAAATCCCACATTACGGGAATAACTAAGTCTGAGTGTACTGTTTCGATGTCGACACTTCTTTTCTTCTGATCAGTTGTTCCGTTTATACAAAGGATTGATTCGTCCTTGTATTCACATCTGGGGTAGTACTAACTCTGCATCCATACTCGACAGAGTTCAGTCAAAAGCGATCCGACTTATAAACTGTCCTAGATAACTTCCAAACTTTGGCCCTCTTACCCTACGCCGCAATGTTGGTTCATTTCCCTATTCTACAAGTAATACTTTGGTGTTTGCTCCTGAGGGCTGGCAATATTCGGCAGGCTGTTGCCTTACGTGATTTCTGTGTGGCCATCAGCAACTATGGGGGGCTGTTTTGAAAACTGTTTCTTTCCCTACACCTGGAAGCCTTGGAACTCTTCACCTTCTCTTGTCTTTCCCAGTGACTACAAACTGGCATGTTTTGTAGAACAGGTTTTCACTTCCTCCAAAATTCGTAAATACATTCTCTTGTCTTTTTTCCTTCTATAAATCTCTCTATATTTCAATTAAGGCCTGGCCTTGAAGTGGACTTTTGTCCGTGACTGGAACCTTCAACATAAAAGAGAATAATATGCATTCCAGATAAGTTTTCCTTTAAATTTGTGATGTTGGACTCTTCTTTGAAATACCTAGATTATATGCTATTAACTGGTTTATTTTCATCATATATGTTGATATCATCATAAAAGAATTGAAGCATATTTTTCATAAATTTTGTCGAAAATCAAATCAATTGGTGATTCTCCAACGGAATAACAGTCTTCTCTCTACTGATCTGATGACTTTCATAAGTTCACCAGTTATGGACGTCTAGCAAATTTGGACAATAGTTTCCGGAAAGGAACTTGTCACGTTTTGGAATATCAATGTTACATTGGCAGACGTCCAGTCCTAAGGAACTTTCCCTGGAGCATATGACTGATTGAAAAATGATCTGAACAGATTTCCTAATTTTTGGTTTCTTATATCCTCTGGGATACGAGTTATCATTAGGGTCATCATCCTGGGATAGAAATTATCATCAGAGTCATCATCCTCTGATAAGACTTATCAGGGTCATCATCCTGGGATAAGACATCATCAGGGTCATCATCTTGGGATAAGACATCATCGGAGTCATCATCTTGGGATAAGACTTATCATTAGGATCATCATCCTGGGATAAGTCTTATAACGAGTCATAGTCCTGGTATAAGACGTCATCATCAGGGGTCATCAGTCCTGGGATAAGACGTCATCATCAGGGGTCATAGTCCTGGGATAAGACGTCATCATCAGGGGTCATCATCCTGGTATAAGACGTCATCATCAGGGGTCATCATCCTGGGATAAGACGTCATCATCAGGGGTCATCATCCTGGGATAAGACGTCATCATCAGGGGTCATCATCCTGGTATAAGACGTCATCATCAGGGGTCATCATCCTGGGATAAGACGTCATCATCAGGGGTCATCATCCTGGGATAAGACGTCATCATCAGGGGTCATCATCCTGGTATAAGACGTCATCATCAGGGGTCATCGTCCTGGTATAAGACGTCATCATCAGGGGTCATCATCCTGGGATAAGACGTCATCATCAGGGGTCATCATCCTGGGATAAGACGTCATCATCAGGGGTCATCATCCTGGGATAAGACTCATCATCAGGGGTTATCATCCTGGTATAAGACGTCATCATCAGGGGTCATCATACTGGGATAAGACGTCATCATCAGGGGTCATCATCCTGGGATAAGACGTCATCATCAGGGGTCATCATCCTGGGATAAGACGTCATCATCAGGGGTCATCATCCTGGGATAAGACGTCATCATCAGGGGTCATCATCCTGGGATAAGACGTCATCATCAGGGGTCATCATCCTGGGATAAGACGTCATCATCAGGGGTCATCATCCTGGGATAAGACGTCATCATCAGGGGTCATCATCCTGGGATAAGACGTCATCATCAGGGGTCATCATCCTGGGATAAGACGTCATCATCAGGGGTCATCATCCTGGGATAAGACGTCATCATCAGGGGTCATCATCCTGGGATAAGACGTCATCATCAGGGGTCATCATCCTGGGATAAGACGTCATCATCAGGGGTCATCATCCTGGTATAAGACGTCATCATCAGGGGTCATCATCCTGGGATAAGACGTCATCATCAGGGGTCATCATCCTGGTATAAGACGTCATCATCAGGGGTCATCATCCTGGGATAAGACGTCATCATCAGGGGTCATCATCCTGGGATAAGACGTCATCATCAGGGGTCATCATCCTGGTATAAGACGTCATCATCAGGGGTCATCATCCTGGTATAAGACGTCATCATCAGGGGTCATCATCCTGGGATAAGACGTCATCATCAGGGGTCATCATCCTGGATAAGACGTCATCATCAGGGGTCATCATCCTGGTATAAGACGTCATCATCAGGGGTCATCATCCTGGATATAGACGTCATCATCAGGGGTCATCATCCTGGGATAAGACGTCATCATCAGGGGTCATCATCCTGGTATAAGACGTCATCATCAGGGGTCATCATTCCTGGGATAAGACGTCATCATCAGGGGTCATCATCCTGGGATAAGACGTCATCATCAGGGGTCATCATCCTGGTATAAGACGTCATCATCAGGGGTCATCATCCTGGTATAAGACGTCATCATCAGGGGTCATCATCCTGGTATAAGACGTCATCATCAGGGGTCATCATCCTGGGATAAGACGTCATCATCAGGGGTCATCATCCTGGTATAAGACGTCATCATCAGGGGTCATCATCCTGGGATAAGACGTCATCATCAGGGGTCATCATCCTGGAAAGACTCATCATCAGGTCCTGGTATAAGACGTCATCATCAGGGTCATCATCCTGGGATAAGACGTCATCATCAGGGGTCATCATCCTGGTATAAGACGTCATCATCAGGGGTCATCATCCTGGTATAAGACGTCATCATCAGGGGTCATCATCCTGGTATAAGACGTCATCATCAGGGGTCATCATCCTGGGATAAGACGTCATCATCAGGGGTCATCATCCTGGGATAAGACGTCATCATCAGGGGTCATCATCCTGGTATAAGACGTCATCATCAGGGGTCATCATCCTGGTATAAGACGTCATCATCAGGGTCATCATCCTGGTATAAGACGTCATCATCAGGGGTCATCATCCTGGGATAAGACGTCATCATCAGGGGTCATCATCCTGGTATAAGACGTCATCATCAGGGGTTATCCTCCTGGGATAGGACGTCATCATCAGGGGACATCGTCCTGGGATAAGACGTCATCATCAGGGGTCATCATCCTGGTATAAGACGTCATCATCAGGGGTCATCATCCTGGTATAAGACGTCATCATCAGGGGTAATCGTCCTGGGATAAGACGTCATCATCAGGGGTCATCATCCTGGGATAAGACGTCATCATCAGGGGTAATCGTCCTGGGATAAGACGTCATCATCAGGGGTCATCATCCTGGGATAAGACGTCATCATCAGGGGTCATCATCCTGGTATAAGACGTCATCATCAGGGGTCATCATCCTGGTATAAGACGTCATCATCAGGGGTAATCGTCCTGGGATAAGACGTCATCATCAGGGGTTATCCTCCTGGGATAGGACGTCATCATCAGGGGTTATCATCCTGGGATAACACTCATTAAGGGTTATAGTTATATTATGAAGTTGTTTCACGTTTAATAATTTTTTTCCTCAATTTTCTTTTACTATCATATATTCTTGTTTCGTTTCTAAAAGAATCATTCATTTTGTAAAGAAAAATCTTATAGCCATTTTGTTCATTATTGTTTAAGACTCATGCCTTCCGATTTTTGAGAGGTGTGACTGAGTTTGGTAAAGTGTGTGAAAGAAGAAAGTTAAGAGTAAATGTGAATAAGAGCAAGGTTATTAGGTACAGTAGGGTTGAGGGTCAAGTCAATTGGGAGGTGAGTTTGAATGGAGAAAAACTGGAGGAAGTGAAGTGTTTTAGATATCTGGGAGTGGATCTGGCAGCGGATGGAACCATGGAAGCGGATGTGGATCATAGGGTGGGGGAGGGGGCGAAAATTCTGGGAGCCTTGAAGAATGTGTGGAAGTCGAGAACATTATCTCGGAAAGCAAAAATGGGTATGTTTGAAGGAATAGTGGTTCCAACAATGTTGTATGGTTGCGAGGCGTGGGCTATGGATAGAGTTGTGCGCAGGAGGATGGATGTGCTGGAAATGAGATGTCTGAGGACAATGTGTAGTGTGAGGTGGTTTGATCGAGTAAGTAACGGAAAGGTAAGAGAGATGTGTGGAAATAAAAAGAGCGTGGTTGAGAGAGCAGAAGAGGGTGTTTTGAAATGGTTCGGGCACATGGAGAGAATGAGTGAGGAAAGATTGACCAAGAGGATATATGTGTCGGAGGTGGAGGGAACGAGGAGAAGAGGGAGACCAAATTGGAGGTGGAAAGATGGAGTGAAAAAGATTTTGTGTGATCGGGGACTGAACATGCAGGAGGGTGAAAGGAGGGCAAGGAATAGAGTGAATTGGAGCGATGTGGTATACCGGGGTTGACGTGCTGTCAGTGGATTGAATTGGGGCATGTGAAGCGTCTGGGGTAAACCATGGAAAGCTGTGTAGGTATGTATATTTGCGTGTGTGGACGTATGTATATACATGTGTATGGGGGTGGGTTGGGCCATTTCTTTCGTCTGTTTCCTTGCGCTACCTCGCAAACGCGGGAGACAGCGACGAGGTATAAAAAAAAATATATATATATATATATATATATATATATATATATATATATATATATATATATATATATATATACATATCTTTTTTTTATCAATTTTGCTTTGTCGCTGTCTCCCGGGTTAGCGAGGTAGCGCAAGGAAACAGACGAAAGAATGGCCCAACCCTTCCACATACACATGTATATACATACACGTCCACGCACGTAAATATTCATACCTATACATCTCAATGTATACATATATATACACACACAGACATATACATATATACATATGTACATAATTCATACTGTCTGCCTTTATTCACTCCCATCGCCACCCCGCCACACATGGAATAACAACACCCTCCCCCTTAATGTGTGTGGGGTAGTGCTAGGAAAAGACAACAAAAGCCACATTCGTTCACACACAGTCTCTAGCTGTCATATAATAATGCACTGATACCACAGCTTTCTTTCCACATCCAGGCCCTACAGAACTTTCCATGGTTTACCCCAGACGCTTCACATGCCCTGGTTCAATCCATTGACAGCACGTCGACCCCGGTATACCACATCGTTCCAATTTACTCTATTACTTGAACGCCTTTCACCCTCCTGCATGTTCAGGCCCCGATCACTGAAAATCTTTTTCAATCCATCTTTCCACCTCCAATTTGGTCTCCCACTTCTCGTACCCTCCACCTCTGACACGTATATCCTCTTGATCAATCTTTCCTCATTCATTCTCTCCATGTGACCAAACCATTTCAAAACACCCTCTTCTGCTCTCTCAAACACACTCCTTTTATTACCACACATCTCTCTTACCCTATTATTACTTACTCGATCAAACCACCTCACACCACATATTGTCCTCAGACATCTCATTTCCAGCACATCCACCCTCCTGCGCACAACTCTATCCATATCCCATGCCTCGCAACCATACAACATTGTTGGAACCACTATTCCTTCAAACATACCCATTTTTGCTTTCCGAGATAATGTTCTCGACTTCCACACATCCTTCTAGGCTCCCAGAATTTTCGCCCCATCCCCCAACCTATGATTCACTTCCGCTTCCATGGTTCCATCCGCTGCCAAATCCACTCCCAGATATTTAAAACACCTCACTTCCTCCAGTTTTTCTCCATTCAATCTCACCTCCCAATTGACTTGACCCTGAACCCTACTGCACCTAATAACCTTACTCTTATTCACATTTACTCTCAACTTTCTTCTTTCACACACTTTACCAAACTCAGTCATTAGCTTCTGCAGTTTCTCACTTGAATCAGCCACCAGCGATGTATCATCAGCGAACAACAACTGACTCACTTCCCAAGCTCTCTCATCCACAACAGACTGCATACTTACCCCTCTTTCCAAAACTCTTGCATTCACCTCCCTAACAACCCCATCCATAAACAAATTAAAGAACCATGGAGACATCACACACCCCTGCCACAAACCTACATTCACTGAGAACCAATCACTTTCATCTCTTCCTACACGTACACACGCCTTACATCCTCGATAAAAACTTTTCACTGCTTCTAGCAACTTGCCTCCCACACCATATATCCTTAATACCTTCCACAGAGCATCTCTATAAAGTCTATCATATGCCTTTTCCAGATCCATAAATGCTACATACAAATCCATCTGCTTTTCTAAGTATTTCTCACATACATTCCTCAAAGCAAACACCTGATCCACACATCCTCTACCACTTCTGAAACCACACTGCTCTTCCCCAATCTGATGCTCTGTACATGCCTTCACCCTCTCAATCAATACACTCCCATATAATTTACCAGGAATACTCAACAAACTTATACCTCTGTAATTTGAGGACTCACTCTTATCCCCTTTGCCTTTGTACTATGGCACTATGCAAGCATTCTGACAATCCTCAGGCACCTCACCATGAGTCATACATACATTAGAAAACCTTACCAACCAGTCAACAATACAGTCACCCCCTTTTTTAATAATTTTCACTGCAATACCATCCAAACCCGCTGCCTTGCCGGCTTTAATGTTCTGCAAGGCTTTTACTACGTCTTCTCTGTTTACCAAATCATTTTCCCTAACCCTCTCACTTTGCACACCACCTCGACCAAAACACCCTATATCTGCCACTCTATCATCAAAAACATTCAACAAACCTTCAAAATACTTAGTCTATCTCATTGTCACATCACCACTACTTGTTATCACCTCCCTTTTATCCCCCTTCACTGAATTTCCCATTTGCTCCCTTGTCTTACGCACTTTATTTACCTCCATCGAAAACATCTTGGATGTGGAAAGGGAGGTGTAGTTTCAATGGATTATACATGACAGCTAGAGACTGAGTGTGAACGAATGTGGTCTTTGTTGTCTTTTCCTAGCTGTACCTCACGCACATGCGGAGGGAGGAGGTTGTTATTTCATGTGTGGCGGGGTGGTGATAGGAATGAATAAAGGCAGACAGTATGAATTATGTACATGTGTATATTTGTATATGTCTGTGTGTGTATATATATGTATGTGTTGAGATGTATAGGTATGTATATTTGAGTGTGTGGACGTATATGTATATACATATGTATGTGGGTGGGTTGGGCCATTCTTTCGTCTGTTTCCTTGCGCTACCTTCCTAACGCGGTAGACAGCGCCAAATCAAAATAAAAAATAAAAGTAGATAATATGTATATCTTTTTCTTTCAAACTGTTCGCCATTTCCCGCATTAGCGAGGTAGCGTTAAGAACAGAGGACTGGGCCGTTGAGGGAATGTATATATGTATATATGTATATATATATATATATATATATATATATATATATATATATATATATATATATATATATATATATATATATATATATATATATATATAGGGGATAGGGGTGAAAGAATACTTCCCGCGTATTCCTCGCGTGTCGTAGAAAGCGACTAGAGGGGACGGGAGCGGGGGGCCGGAAATCCTCCCCTCCTTGTATTAACTTTCTAAAATGGGAAACAGAAGAAGGAGTAACGCGGGGAGTGCTCATCCTCCTCGAAGGCTCAGAGTGGGGTGCCTAAATGTGTGTGGATGTAACAAAGATGTGAAAAAAGGAGAGATAGGTAGTATGTTTGAGGAAAGGAACCTGGATGTTTTGGCTCTGAGTGAAACGAAGCTCAAGGGTAAAGGGGAAGAGTGGTTTGGAAATGTCTGGGGAGTGAAGTCAGGGGTTAGTGAGAGGACAAGAGCAAGGGAAGGAGTAGCAATACTCCTGAAACAGGAGTTGTGGGAGTATGTGATAGAATGTAAGAAAGTAAATTCTCGATTAATATGGGTAAAATTGAAAGTTGATGGAGAGAGGTGGGTGATTATTGGTGCATATGCACCTGGGCATGAGAAGAAAGATCATGAGAGGCAGGTGTTTTGGGAGCAGCTAAATGAGTGTGTTAGCGGTTTTGATGCACGAGACCGGGTTATAGTGATGGGTGATTTGAATGCAAAGGTGAGTAATGTGGCAGTTGAGGGAATAATTGGTATGCATGGGGTGTTCAGTGTTGTAAATGGAAATGGTGAAGAGCTTGTAGAGTTATGTGCTGAAAAAGGACTGATGATTGGGAATACCTGGTTTAAAAAGCGAGATATACATAAGTATACTTATGTAAGTAGGAGAGATGGCCAGAGAGCGTTATTGGATTACGTGTTAATTGACAGGCGTGCGAAAGAGAGACTTTTGGATGTCAATGTGCTGAGAGGTGCAACTGGAGGGATGTCTGATCATTATCTTGTGGAGGCTAAGGTGAAGATTAGTATGGGTTTTCAGAAAAGAAGAGTGAATGTTGGGGTGAAGAAGGTGGTGAGAGTAAGTGAGCTTGGGAAGGAGACCTGTGTGAGGAAGTATCAGGAGAGACTGTTTACAGAATGGAAAAAGGTGAGAACAATGGAAGTAAGGGGAGTGGGGGAGGAATGGGATGTATTTAGGGAATCAGTGATGGATTGCGCAAAAGATGCTTGTGGCATGAGAAGAGTGGGAGGTGGGCTGTTTAGAAAGGGTAGTGAGTGGTGGGATGAAGAAGTAAGAGTATTAGTGAAAGAGAAGAGAGAGGCATTTGGACGATTTTTGCAGGGAAAAAATGCAATTGAGTGGGAGAAGTATAAAAGAAAGAGACAGGAGGTCAAGAGAAAGGTGCAAGAGGTGAAAAAAAGGGCAAATGAGAGTTGGGGTGAGAGACTATCAGTAAATTTTAGGGAGAATAAAAAGATGTTCTGGAAGGAGGTAAATAGGGTGCGTAAGACAAGGGAGCAAATGGGAACTTCAGTGAAGGGCGTAAATGGGGAGGTGATAACAAGTAGTGGTGATGTGAGAAGGAGATGGAATGAGTATTATGAAGGTTTGTTGAATGTGTCTGATGACAGAGTGGCAGATATAGGGTGTTTGGGTCGAGGTGGTGTGCAAAGTGAGAGGGTTAGGGAAAATGATTTGGTAAACAGAGAAGAGGTAGTAAAAGCTTTGCGGAAGATGAAAGCCGGCAAGGCAGCAGGTTTGGATGGTATTGCAGTGGAATTTGTTAAAAAAGGGGGTGACTGTATTGTTGACTGGTTGGTAAGGTTATTTAATGTATGTATGACTCATGGTGAGGTGCCTGAGGATTGGCGGAATGCGTGCATAGTGCCATTGTACAAAGGCAAAGGGGATAAGAGTGAGTGCTCAAATTACAGAGGTATAAGTTTGTTGAGTATTCCTGGTAAATTATATGGGAGGGTATTGATTGAGAGGGTGAAGGCATGTACAGAGCATCAGATTGGGGAAGAGCAGTGTGGTTTCAGAAGTGGTAGAGGATGTGTGGATCAGGTGTTTGCTTTGAAGAATGTATGTGAGAAATACTTAGAAAAGCAAATGGATTTGTATGTAGCATTTATGGATCTGGAGAAGGCATATGATAGAGTTGATAGAGATGCTCTGTGGAAGGTATTAAGAATATATGGTGTGGGAGGCAAGTTGTTAGAAGCAGTGAAAAGTTTTTATCGAGGATGTAAGGCATGTGTACGTGTAGGAAGAGAGGAAAGTGATTGGTTCTCAGTGAATGTAGGTTTGCGGCAGGGGTGTGTGATGTCTCCATGATTGTTTAATTTGTTTATGGATGGGGTTGTTAGGGAGGTAAATGCAAGAGTCTTGGAAAGAGGGGCAAGTATGAAGTCTGTTGGGGATGAGAGAGCTTGGGAAGTGAGTCAGTTGTTGTTCGCTGATGATACAGCGCTGGTGGCGGATTCATGTGAGAAACTGCAGAAGCTGGTGACTGAGTTTGGTAAAGTGTGTGGAAGAAGAAAGTTAAGAGTAAATGTGAATAAGAGCAAGGTTATTAGGTACAGTAGGGTTGAGGGTCAAGTCAATTGGGAGGTGAGTTTGAATGGAGAAAAATTGGAGGAAGTGAAGTGTTTTAGATATCTGGGAGTGGATCTGTCAGCGGATGGAACCATGGAAGCGGAAGTGGATCATAGGGTGGGGGAGGGGGCGAAAATTTTGGGAGCCTTGAAAAATGTGTGGAAGTCGAGAACATTATCCCGGAAAGCAAAAATGGGTATGTTTGAAGGAATAGTGGTTCCAACAATTTTGTATGGTTGCGAGGCGTGGGCTATGGATAGAGTTGTGCGCAGGAGGATGGATGTGCTGGAAATGAGATGTTTGAGGACAATGTGTGGTGTGAGGTGGTTTGATCGAGTAAGTAACGTAAGGGTGAGAGAGATGTGTGGAAATAAAAAGAGCGTGGTTGAGAGAGCAGAAGAGGGTGTTTTGAAATGGTTTGGGCACATGGAGAGAATGAGTGAGGAAAGATTGACCAAGAGGATATATGTGTCGGAGGTGGAGGGAACGAGGAGAAGAGGGAGACCAAATTGGAGGTGGAAAGATGGAGTGAAAAGGATTTTGTGTGATCGGGGCCTGAACATGCAGGAGGGTGAAAGGAGGGCAAGGAATAGAGTGAATTGGAGCGATGTGGTATACAGGGGTTGACGTGCTGTCAGTGGATTGAATCAAAGCATGTGAAGCGTCCGGGGTAAACCATGGAAAGCTGTGTAGGTATGTATATTTGCGTGTGTGGACGTATGTATATACATGTGTATGGGGGGGGTTGGGCCATTTCTTTCGTCTGTTTCCTTGCGCTACCTCGCAGACGCGGGAGACAGCGACAAAGTATAATAAATAAATAAATAAAATATATATATATATATATATATATATATATATATATATATATATATATATATATATATATATATATATAGATAGATAGATATTATTTTATTTGTTTATTTTGCTTTGTCGCTGTCTCCAGCGTTTGCGAGGTAGATTAAGGAAACAGACGAAAGGAATGGCCCAACCCACACCCATACATATGTATATACATACACGTCCCCACACGCAAATATACATACCCATACATCTCAATGTACACATATATATACACACTCAGACATATACATATATACACATGCACACAATTCACACTGTCTGCCTTATTTCATTCCCATCGCCACCTCGCCACACATGGAATAACATCCCCCTCTCCCCTCTTGTGTGCAAGGTAGAGCTAGGAAAAGACAACAAAGGCCCCTCCCGTTCACACTCAGCCTCCAGCTGTCATGCAATAATGCCCCAAACCACGGTTCCTCCTCCACATCCAGGCCCCACACAACTTTCCATTCTTTACACCAGACGCTTCACACACCCTGGTTCAATCCTTTGACAGCACGTCGACCCCGGTATACCACATCGTTTCAATCTCTTCCTTGCACGCCTTTCACCCTCCTGCTTGTGCAGGCCCCGATCATTCAAAATCTTTTTCACTCAATCTTTCCACCAACAGTTTGGTCTCCCACTTGCCCTCTTTCCCTCCACCTCTGACACATATATCCTCTTGGTCAATCTTTCATCACTCATTTTCTCATTGTGACCAAACCATTTCAAAACACGCTCTTTTGCTCTCTGAACCACACTCTTTCTGTTACCACACATCTCTCTTACCCTATTATTACTTACTCGATGAAACCACCTCACACCACATATTGCCCTCAAACATCCCATTTCCAGCATATCCACCGTCCTGTGCACTACTCTATCCATAGCCCACGCCTCGCAACCATACAACATTGCTGGAACCACTATTCCTTCAAACATACCCATTTTTGCTTTCCGAGATAATGTTCTCGACTTCCAAACATTCTTCAAGGCTCCCAGGATTTTCGCCCCCTCCCCCACCCTATGATTCACTTCCGCTTCCATGGTTCCATCCGCTGCCAGATCCTCCCCCAGATATCTTCACTTCCTCCACTTTTTCTCCATTCAAACTTACCTCCCAATTGACTTGTCCCTCAACCCTACTGTACCTAATAACCTTGCTCTTATTCACATTTACTTTCAGCTTTCTTCTTTCACACACTTTACCAAACTCAGTCACCAGCTTCTGCAGTTTCTCACACGAATGAGCCTCCAGTGCTGTATCCTCAACGAACAACAGCTGACTCACTTCCCAAGCTCTCTCATCCCCAACAGACTGCATACTTGTCCCTCATTCCAAAATTCTTGCATTCACCTCCCTAATAACCCCATCCATAAACAAATTAAACAACCATGGAGACATCACACACCCCTGCCGCAAACCTACATTCACTGAGAACCAATCACTTTCCTCTCTTCCTACACGTACACATGCCTTACATCCTCGATAAAAACTTTTCACTGCTTCTAACAACTTGCCTCCCACACCATATATTCTTAGTACCTTCCACAGAGCATCTCTATCAACTCTATCATATGCCTTCTCCAGATCCATATATGCTACATACAAATCCATTTGCTTTTCTAAGTATTTCTCACATACATTCCTCAAAGCAAACACCTGATCCACACATCCTCTACCATTTCTGAAACCACACTGCTCCTCCCCAATCTGATGCTCTGTACATGCCCTCACCCTCTCAATCAATACACTCCCATATAATTTACCAGGAATACTCAACAAACTTTTACCACTGTAATTTGAGCACTCACTCTTATCCCCTTTGCCTTTATACAATGGCACTATGCTCGCTTTCCGCCAATCTTCAGGCACCTCACCATGAGTCATACATACATTAAATATCCTTACCAACCAGTCAACAATACAGTCCCCCCCTTTTTTAATATATTCCACTGCAATACCATCCAAACCTGCTGCCTTGCCGGCTTTCATCTTCTGCAAAGCTTTTACAACGTCTTCTCTGTTTACCAAATCATTTTCCCTAACCCTCTCACTTTGCACACCACCTCGACCAAAACACCCTATATCTGCCACTCTATCATCAAACACATTCAACAAACCTTCAAAATTCTCACTCCATCTCCTTCTCACATCACCACTACTTGTTATCACCTCCCCATTAGCCCACTTCACTAAAGTTCCCATTTGTTCCCTTTATCTTATTTTATCTATTTTCCTTTATTTACCTCCTTTCAAAATATCTTATTCTCCCTAAAGTCTGATGATACTCTTTCACCCCAACTCTCATTTGCCCTCTTTTTCGCTTCTTGCACCTTTCTCTTGACCTCCTGTCTCTTTCTTTTATACATCTTCCAGTCATTTGCATTAATTCCTTGAAAAATCGTCCAAATGTCTCTCTCTTCTCTCTCACTAATAATCTTACTTCTTCATCCCACCACTCACTACCCTTTCTAATCTGCCCACCTCCCACGCATCTTATGCCACAATCGTCTTTTGCGCAAGGCATCACTGCTTCCTTAAATACATCCCATTCCTCCCCCACTCCCCTTATGTCTTTTGTTCTCACCTTTTTCCATTCTGTACTCAGTCCCTCCTGGTACTTCCTCAAACAAGTCTCCTTCCCAAGCTCACTTACTCTCACCACTCTCTTCACCCCAACATTCTCTCTTCTTTACTGAAAAACCTCCACAAATCTTCACCTTCGCCTCCACAAGATAATAATCAGACATCCCTCCAGTTGCACCTCTCAGCACATTAACATCCAAAAGTCTCTCATTCGCGCGCCTATCAATTAAAACGTAATCCAATAACGCTCTCTGGCCATCTTTCCTACTTACATACGTATACTTATGTATATCTCTCTTTTTAAACGAGGTATTCCCAATCACCAGTCCTTTTTCAGCACATAAATCTACAAGCTCTTCACCATTTCCATGTACAACACTGAACACCCCTTGTACACGAATTATTCCCTCAACTGCCATATTACTCACATTTGCATTTAAATCACCTATCACTATAACTCGGTCTCGTGCATCAAAACTACTAACACACTCTCTCAGCTGCTCCCACAACACTTGCCTCTCATGAATTCTTTTGTCATGCCCAGGTGCATATGCACCAATAATCACCCATCTCTCTCCATCCACTTTCAGTTTTACCTTCTTATACTCTATTACATACTCCCACCACTCCTGTTTCAGGAGTCGTGCTACTCCTTCCCTTGCTCTTGTCCTTTCACTATCCCCTGACTTTACTCCCAAGACATTCCCAAACCACTCTTCCCCTTTACCCTTGAGCTTCGTTTCAATCCAGGTTCCTTTCCTCAAACATACTACCTATCTCTCCTTTTTTCTCATCTTGGTTTGATCCACACACATTTAGACACACCAATCGGAGCCTTTGAGGAGGATGAGCACTTCCCACGTGGCTCCTTCTTCTGTTTCCACTTTTAGAAAGTTAAGATACAAGGAGGGGAGGGTTTTCAGCCCCCCGTTCCCGTCCCCTTTGGTTGCCTTCTACGACACGTGAGGAATGCGTTGGAAGTATTCTTTCTCCCCTATCCTCAGCGATATATATATATATATATATATATATATATATATAGATGTATATCTGCCACTCTATATGTTTGATGATAGAGTGGCAGATATAGGGTGTTTTGGTCGAGGTGGTGTGCAAAGTGAGAGGGTTAGGGAAAATGATTTGGTAAAAAGAGAAGAGGTAGTGAAAGCTTTGCGGAAGATGAAAGCCGGCAAGGCAGCAGGTTTGGATGGTATTGCAGTGGAATTTATTAAAAAAGGAGGTGACTGTATTGTTGACTGGTTGGTAAGGTTATTTAATGTATGTATGACTCATGGTGAGGTGCCTGAGGATTGGCGGAATGCGTGCATAGTGCCATTGTACAAAGGCAAAGGGGATAAGGGTGAGTGCTCCAATTACAGAGGTATAAGTTTGTTGAGTATTCCTGGTAAATTATATGGGAGGGTATTGATTGAGAGGGTGAAGGCATGTACAGAGCATCAGATTGGGGAAGAGCAGTGTGGTTTCAGAAGTGGTACAGGATGTGTAGATCAGGTGTTTGCTTTGAAGAATGTATGTGAGAAATACTTAGAAAAGCAAATGGATTTGTATGTAGCATTTATGGATCTTGAGAAGGCATATGATAGAGTTGATAGAGATGCTCTGTGGAAGGTATTAAGAATATATGGTGTGGGAGGAAAGTTGTTAGAAGCAGTGAAAAGTTTTTATCGAGGATGTAAGGCATGTGTACGTGTAGGAAGAGAAGAAAGTGATTGGTTCTCAGTGAATGTAGGTTTGCGGCAGGGGTGTGTGATGTCTCCATGGTTGTTTAATTTGTTTATGGATGGGGTTGTTAGGGAGGTAAATGCAAGAGTTTTGGAAAGAGGGGCAAGTATGAAGTATGTTGGGGATGAGAGAGCTTGGGAAGTGAGTCAGTTGTTGTTCGCTGATGATACAGCGCTGGTGGCTGATTCATGTGAGAAACTGCAGAAGCTGGTGACTGAGTTTGGTAAAGTGTGTGGAAGAAGAAAGTTAAGAGTAAATGTGAATAAGAGCAAGGTTATTAGGTACAGTAGGGTTGAGGGTCAAGTCAATTGGGAGGTGAGTTTGAATGGAGAAAAACTGTAGGAAGTGAAGTGTTTTAGATATCTGGGAGTGGATCTGGCAGCGGATGGAACCATGGAAGCGGAAGTGGATCATAGGGTGGGGGAGGGGGCGAAAATTCTGGGGGCCTTGAAGAATGTGTGGAAGTCGAGAACATTATCTCAGAAAGCAAAAATGGGTATGTTTGAAGGAATAGTGGTTCCAACAATGTTGTATGGTTGCGAGGCGTCGGCTATGGATAAAGTTGTGAGCAGGAGGATGGATGTGCTGGAAATGAGATGTTTGAGGACAATGTGTGGTGTGAGGTGGTTTGATCGAGTGAGTAACGTAAGGGTAAGAGAGATGTGTGGAAATAAAAAGAGCGTGGTTGAGAGAGCAGAAGAGGGTGTTTTGAAGTGGTTTGGGCACATGGAGAGAATGAGTGAGGAAAGATTGACCAAGAGGATATATGTGTCGGAGGTGGAGGGAACGAGGAGAAGAGGGAGACCAAATTGGAGGTGGAAAGATGAAGTGAAAAAGATTTTGTGTGATCGGGGCCTGAACATGCAGGAGGGTGAAAGGAGGGCAAGGAATAGAGTGAATTGGAGCGATGTGGTATACCGGGGTTGACGTGCTGTCAGTGGATTGAATCAAGGCATGTGAAGCGTCTGGGATAAACCATGGAAAGCTGTGTAGGTATGTATATTTGCGTGTGTGGACGTATGTATATACATGTGTATGGGGGGGGGGGTTGGGCCATTTCTTTGGTCTGTTTCCTTGCGCTACCTCGCAAACGCGGGAGACAGCGACAAAGTATAATAAAAAATAAAATAAAATATATATATATATATATATATATATATATATATATATATATATATATATATATATATATATATATATATATATATATATATATATATATATATATATTATCCCTGGGGATAGGGGAGAAAGAATACTTCCCACGTATTCCCTGCGTGTCGTAGTAGGCGACTAAAAGGGGAGGGAGCGGGGGGCTGGAAATCCTCCCCTCTCGTTTTTTTTTAATTTTCCAAAAGCAGGAACAGGGAACGAGGCCAGGTGAGGATATTCCCTCAGCGGCCCAGTCCTCTGTTCTTAACGCTACCTTGCTAACGCGGGAAATGGCGAATAGTGTGAAAGAAGAAAGATATATATATATATATATATATATATATATATATATATATATATATATATATATATATATATATATATATATATATATATATATATATATATATATATATATATATATATATAAAAAGATGTTCTGGAAGGAGGTAAATAAAGTGCGCAAGACAAGGGAGCAAATGGAAACTTCAGTGAAGGGCGCAAATGGGGAGGTGAAAACAAGTAGTGGTGATGTGAGAAGGAGATGGAGTGAGTATTTTGAAGGTTTGTTGAATGTGTTTGATGATAGAGTGGCAGATATAGGGTGTTTTGGTCGAGGTGTTGTGCAAAGTGAGAGGGTTAGGGAAGATGATTTGGTAAACAGAGAAGAGGTAGTAAAAGCTTTGCGGAAGATGAAAGCCGGCAAGGCAGCAGGTTTGGATGGTATTGCAGTGGAATTTATTAAAAAAGGGGGTGACTGTATTGTTGACTGGTTGGTAAGGTTATTTAATGTATGTATGACTCATGGTGAGGTGCCTGAGGATTGGCGGAATGCGTGCATAGTGCCATTGTATAAAGGCAAAGGGGATAAGAGTGAGTGCTCAAATTACAGAGGTATAAGTTTGTTGAGTATTCCTGGTAAATTATATGGGAGGATATTGATTGAGAGGGTGAAGGCATGTACAGAGCATCAGATTGGGGAAGAGCAGTGTGGTTTCAGAAGTGGTAGAGGATGTGTGGATCAGGTGTTTGCTTTGAAGAATGTATGTGAGAAATACTTAGAAAAGCAAATGGATTTGTATGTAGCATTTATGGATCTGGAGAAGGCATATGATAGAGTTGATAGAGATGCTCTGTGGAAGGTATTAAGAATATATGGTGTGGGAGGCAAGTTGTTAGAAGCAGTGAAAAGTTTTTATCAAGGATGTAAGGCATGTGTACGTGTAGGAAGAGAGGAAAGTGATTGGTTCTCAGTGAATGCAGGTTTGCGGCAGGGGTGTGTGATGTCTCCATGGTTGTTTAATTTGTTTATGGATGGGGTTGTTAGGGAGGTGAATGCAAGAGTTTTGGAAAGAGGGGCAAGTATGAAGTCTGTTGGGGATGAGAGAGCTTGGGAAGTGAGTCAGTTGTTCGCTGATGATACAGCGCTGGTGGCTGATTCATGTGAGAAACTGCAGAAGCTGGTGACTGAGTTTGGTAAAGTGTGTGAAAGAAGAAAGTTAAGAGTAAATGTGAATAAGAGCAAGGTTATTAGGTACAGTAGGGTTGAGGGTCAAGTCAATTGGGAGGTGAGTTTGAATGGAGAAAAACTGGAGGAAGTGAAGTGTTTTAGATATCTGGGAGTGGATCTGGCAGCGGATGGAACCATGGAAGCGGAAGTGGATCATAGGGTGGGGGAGGGGGCGAAAATTCTGGGAGCCTTGAAGAATGTGTGGAAGTCGAGAACATTATCTCGGAAAGCAAAAATCGGTATGTTTGAAGGAATATTGGTTCCAACAATGTTGTATGGTTGCGAGACGTGGGCTATGGATAGAGTTGTGCGCAGGAGGATGGATGTGCTGGAAATGAGATGTTTGAGGACAATATGTGGTGTGAGGTGGTTTGATCGAGTAAGTAACGTAAGGGTAAGAGAGATGTGTGGAAATAAAAAGAGCGTGGTTGAGAGAGCAGAAGAGGGTGTTTTGAAATGGTTCGGGCACATGGAGAGAATGAGTGAGGAAAGATTGACCAAGAGAATATATGTGTCGGAGGTGGAGGGAACGAGGAGAAGAGGGAGACCAAATTGGAGGTGGAAAGATGGAGTGAAAAAGATTTTGTGTGATCGGGGCCTGAACATGCAGGAGGGTGAAAGGAGGGCAAGGAATAGAGTGAATTGGAGCGATGTGGTATACCGGGGTTGACGTGCTGTCAGTGGATTGAATCAAGGCATGTGAAGCGTCTAGGGTAACCCATGGAAAGCTGTGTAGGTATGTATATTTGCGTGTGTGGACGTATGTATATACATGTGTATGGGGGTGGGCTGGGCCATTTCTTTCGTCTGTTTCCTTGCGATACCTCGCAAACGCGGGAGACAGCGACAAAGCAAAAAAAAAAAAAAATATATATATATATATATATATATATATATATATATATATATATATATATATATATATATATATATATATATATATATACATACAGAAAGAGCCTTTCTAGTTTGCCCAACATAAAACTTATCACCAATTCTGCAATTTGAAAACTATGATCATTGTATTGACTGGAGTAATCCCATCTCAGTTGCTAACTCTAACTCCAGTACCACGAGAAATATCACTGAATCTTTTATTATTGAATACAGATAAAATTATAACCTTGATATTAGTGAAGGTCTATACAAATAGGATAACTTTTTTGTTAATAAAATTCTAAAACAATTCATCTTCTTGTCCACATAATTAATTTATGATACGCTCGTTGTCTGTTTTGGACAATCATGTATTTACCATATGGCGTCTTCGCTACGCCTCTTCGATATATTTCTCTCCTGTGTCTTCCCTGATGATGTGATGATTACACGAAAGTACACTTGGGAACTTATCGTGTTTCATTTTCCTCGTGGACTCATAGGGATATACTTGCTCACGCGCAATATTGTGATCCTTTCCAATATATATATATATATATATATATATATATATATATATATATATATATATATATATATATATATATATATATATATATATATATATATATATATATATATATATATCCCTGGGGATAGGGGAGAAAGAATACTTTCCACGTATTCCCTGCGTTTCGTAGAAGGTGACTGAAGGGGAAGGGAGCGGGTGGCTGGAAATCCTCCCCTCTCTTTTTTTTTTCTTAATTTTCCTAAAGAAAGAAGAGAGAAGGGGGCCAGATGAGGATATTCCTTCAAAGGCCCACTCCTCTGTTCTTAATGCTACCTCGCTAACGCGGAAAATGGCGAAGAGTATGAAAGAAATATATATACATATATATATATATATATATATATATATATATATATATATATATATATATATATATATATATATTCATATAATTTGTTTATTTCTTTATATGTCAATATACGCGAAAATGTTTTGTGAATAGTGTCCTGACGTGGTGGCTGGAAAGAATATAGTTTCAAACTTCACTTTGGATCAAGTGTTATAACTTTCCCTTGTCCTCCAGTGTTGAGCATGTAGACCAGTGGGATCTGTGATGATATTTGCCATACAATACAAATGATGAAAATAACCGGAACATGAACATTTTGTACAAAATAACCGGAACATGAACATTTTGTACAAAATAACCGGAACATGAATATTTTGTACAAAATAACCGGAACATGAATATTTTGTACAAAATAACCGGAACATGAATATTTTGTACAAAATAACCGGAACATGAATATTTTGTACAAAATAACCGTAACATGAATATTTTGTACAAAATAACCGGAACATGAATATTTTGTACAAAATAACCGGAACATGAATATTTTGTACAAAATAACCGGAACATGAATATTTTGTTCAAAATCTTTTCAATTCTAATCGTCGAGAATATGGTCAAGGGAATTTTAACTTTCAATCTTTACATTAAGAAATATATTGCTGTAAGAATTTACTGGTACTCATTATAGACCATATATGTGCGCTCGTGTGTTGCCTGGACAAAGGATTTCAATGATCATTAGCGAGAGCAATTACGATAACGGATTTTCAAATTTTGCGACCGATGTTTTTATACATATTGAGGATAGTAGATCTATCTGGTATGAGAATAATGATGTTATAGGCAGTTAGTAACTGGCCGAGGTTATATCCTGTATTTCTTTAAAAGTAGTTTTCTCCTAAGCCATTCGCTTCAAATTTCATTGAAGAAATCGAGCTATCAAAGTCATATACTTTTTCCTAAAATCAATAAGTAATGTTACGTCTTTCTACACACATATTAATCACAATGAACTAAATCACCGAAACTCTATTGTAAACGACGATGCTGCAAAACGCTTATAGCTGGTAGGTAAATGATATGTGATCAGTTTTGTAAGTTACTTAGAGAGACATAAAAAGTCAAGTCAACCAACATATGAACTGACAGGATCTTTGCTACAAATTTTGATTCAACGAAAATGAAATTTTGTTTAAATTCTTACATGTTAGTGAGTGATGCACACCATTGTGTCGTGCCTCCACACAGGAAGCGGATATCGGGGTTGGTCCATTTGGTGTTAGTGGAACGCGAGCTGAGGTGGTGGACTTCACTCTGCCGATAATGATAGAGTATTCCAGGATGTTGGGAGCGCGGGGCAGGCCAGAAGTGGACCCCTGGGGATTCCTCCTGCCCCTGGCGCCCCTAGTGTGGGCGGCCGTCCTCGTGGCCTCGGTGGTCCTCCCTATGATCATGACTCTTCTCTCTTCTTACTTCGTCAAGAACAAAAGGAAAGAGAACTGGTCAAAGGATTTCTTTGGCTTCGTTCGCATCTTACTGCAGCAAGGTAGGTCCAATCATGTATTGTTACCGCCACCAGTTAAGATCCGGGACTGTACAGCTGCCTCACACCTAACCCATTACGTAGCTCAACATGAACGTCTTCAGTTGGCCTGCAACACATTTTCTATATATGTTACGTGTTTTATTTCAGATGTTTGAGCGACAACAGCGACGCAATAACTTCCCATATTTCATTATCACACACAACCACTCAGCTTGGGAAGTAAACACATGACACAATATTGTCCATAAATAAAACAAGTCCACTTTATAGCGAGGACACAACTGGAACTGGAATGTCAGGTACAGGTACAGGTACACGTATAGCTACAGACTAAATACGCAGGTCAAATGGAACATGGCATAAACGGGTGGGACTGGGGAAGGGGGGATATGTCAAAGGACACGTAATGTAACCTCGATATGTTCCACTGCAGTGTGCGTGGGTACATGCTGGTGCTGGAGGTACTGGTGCTGGAGGTATTGGTGCTGGAGGTACTAGTGCTGGAGGTGCTGGTGCTGGAGGTGCCCGTGCTGGAAATACTGGTGCTGGTGGTACTGGTACTGGAGGTACTGGTGCTGGAGGTACTGGTGCTGGAGGTGCTGGTGCTGGAGGCACTGGTGCTGAAGGTACTGGCGCTGAAGGTATTGGTACTGGATGTGATGGTGCTGGAGATGTTGGTGCTGCTGGTGTTGGTGCCGGAGGTACTGGTGCTGGAGGTGTTGGTCCTGGAGGCACTGGTACTGGAGGTGCTAGTGCTGGAGGTACTGATGCTGGAAGTACTGGTGCTGGAGGTATTGGTGCTGGAGGTGCTGGTGCTGGAGGTGCAGGTGCTGTAGGTGTTGGTGCTGGAGGTACTGGTGCCGGAGGTACTGGTGCTGGAGGTGTTGGTCCTGGAGGCACTGGTACTGGAGGTGCTAGTGCTGGAGGTACTGATGCTGGAAGTACTGGTGCTGGAGGTATTGGTGCTGGAGGTGCTGGTGCTGGAGGTGCAGGTGCTGTAGGTGTTGGTGCTGGAGGTACTGGTGCTGGAGGTGCTGGTGCTGGAGGTACTGGTGCTGGAGGTGCTGGTGCTGGAGGTGCTGGTGCTGGAGGTGCAGGTGCTGTAGGTGCTGGTGCTGGAGGTACTGGTGCTGGAGGTGCTGGTGCTGGAGGTGCTGGTGCTGGAGGTACTGGTGCTGGAGGTGCTGGTGCTGGAGGGACTGGTGCTGGAGGTGCTTGTGCTGAATTGCTGGTATTGGAGGTGTTGGTCCTGGTGGTACTGGTACTGGAGGTGCTAGTGCTGGAGGTACTGGTGCTGGAGGTACTGGTGCTGGAGGTGCTGGTGCTGGAGATTCTAGTGTTAGAGCCACTGGTGCTGGAGGTGCTGGTGCTAGAGGTAGTGGTGCTGGAGGTGTTGGTGCTAAAGGCACTGGTGTTGGAGGTGCTGGTGCTGGAAGTACTGGTGCTAAAGGCAATTGTTTTGGAGGAGCTGGTGCTAAAGGCACTGATGCTGGAGGTACTGATGCTGGAGGTACTGGTCCTGGAGGTACTAGTGCTGGAGGTGCTGGCGTTGAAGGTATTGGTGCTGGAGGTGTTGGTGCTGTAGGTGTTGGTGCTTGTGGTGTTGGTGCTGTAGGTACTGGTGCTGTTGGTGCTGGTGGTGGAGGTATTGGTACTTGAGGTGCTGGTGGTGAAGGTACTGGTACTGGAGGAATTGATTCTGGAGGTGCTAGTGCTGAAGGCACTAGTGCTGGAGGTGTTGGTGCTGTAGGTACTGGTGCTGGAGGTAGTGGTGCTGGAGGTGCTAGTGCTGGAGGTACTAGTACTGGAGGTGCTGGTGCTGGAGGTACTAGTACTGGAGGTGCTGGTGCTGTAGGTGTTGGTGCTGGAGGTACTGGTACTGGAGGTGCTGGTGCTTGAGGTTCTGGTGCTGGAGGTGCTGGTGCTGGAGGTGCTGATGCTAGAGGTGCTGGTGCTGGTGCTGGAGGTGCTGGTGCTGGAGGTGCTGGTGCTGGAGGTGCTGGTGCTGGAGGCACTGGTGCTGGAGGTACTGGCGCTAGAGGTGCTGGTGTTGTAGGTGCCCGTGCTGGAAATACTGGTGCTGGTGGTACTGGTACTGGAGGTACTGGTGCTGGAGGTACTGGTGGTGGAGGTGCATGTGCTGGAGGTGCAGGTGCTGTAGAAGCTGGTGCTGGAGGAGCTGGTGCTGGAGGCACTGGTGCTGGAGGTACTGGTGCTAGAGGTGCTGGTGCTGTAGGTGCCCGTGCTGGAAATACTGGTGCTGGTGGTACTGGTACTTGAGGTACTGGTGCTGGAGGTGCATGTGCTGGAGGTGCAGGTGCTGTAGGAGCTGATGCTGGAGGTTCTGGTGCAGGTGGTACTGGTACTGGAGGCATTGGTGCTGGAGATGGTAGTACTGGATGTGCTGGCGCTGGAAGAGCTGGTGCTGGATGTACTGGTGCTGTAGGTGCTGGTGCTAGAGGTAGTGGTGCTGGAGGTACTGGTGCTGGAGGTGTTGGAGCTGGTGGTGGCGCTGCTGGAGGTGTTTATGCTTCAGGTGCTAGTACAGGAGGTACTGCTGCTGGAGGTGCTGCTGGTTCATGAGGTAATGGTGCTGGAGGTGCTGGTGATGGAGGGCTTGGTGCTGGAGGCAATGGTGTTGGAGGCACTGGTGCTGGAGGCACTGGTGCTGGAGGTGCTGGTGCGAGAGGCATTGGTCTAGAGGTGCTAGTGCTGGAGGTGCTGGTGCTGGAGCTGCTGATGTTGGAGGTATTGATGGTGGAGGTGCTGTTGCTGGAGGTGCTAATGCTGGAGGTGCTGGTGCTGGAGGTACTGGTGCTGGAGGCACTGGTGCTTGAGGTGCTGGTGCTACAGGTGCTGGTGCTGAAGGTATTGGTACTGGATGTGATGGTGTTGGAGATGTTGGTGCTGCTGGTGTTGGTGCCGGAGGTACTGGTGCTGGAGGTGTTGGTCCTGGAGGCACTGGTACTGGAGGTGCTAGTGCTGAAGGTACTGATGCTGGAGGTACTGGTGCTGGAGGTGCTGGTGCTGGAGGTGCTGGTTCTGGAGGTAGTGGTGCTGGAGGTGCTGGTGTGGAGGTACTGGTGCTGGAGGTGCTGGTGCTGGATTGACTGGTGCTGGAGGTGCTTGTGCTGAATTGCTGGTATTGGAGGTGTTGGTCCTGGTGGTACTGGTACTGGAGGTGCTAGTGCTGGAGGTACTGGTGCTGGAGGTACTGGTGCTGGAGGTGCTGGAGGTGCTGGTGCTGGAGATTCTAGTGTTAGAGCCACTGGTGCTGGAGGTGTTGGTGCTAGAGGTAGTGGTGCTGGAGGTGTTGGTGCTAAAGGCACTGGTGTTGGAGGTGCTGGTGCTGGAAGTACTGGTGCTAAAGGCAATTGTTTTGGAGGAGCTGGTGCTAAAGGCACTGATGCTGGAGGTACTGATGCTGGAGGTACTGGTCCTGAAGGTACTAGTGCTGGAGGTGCTGGCGCTGAAGGTATTGGTGCTGGAGGTGTTGGTGCTGTAGGTGTTGGTGCTTGTGGTGTTGGTGCTGTAGGTACTGATGCTGTTGGTGCTGGTGGTGGAGGTATTGGTACTGGAGGTGCTGGTGGTGAAGGTACTGGTACTGGAGGAATTGATGTTGGAGGTGCTAGTGCTGAAGGCACTGGTGCTGGAGGTGTTGGTGCTGTAGGTACTGGTGCTGGAGGTAGTGGTGCTGGCGGTGCTAGTGCTGGAGGTACTAGTACTGGAGGTGCTGGTGCTGGAGGTACTAGTACTGGAGGTGCTGGTGCTGTAGGTGTTGGTGCTGGAGGTACTGGTACTGGAGGTTCTGGTGCTTGAGGTTCTGGTGCTGGAGGTGCTGATGTTGGAAGTATTGGAGCAGGAGGAGCTGGTACTGGAGATGCTGGTGGTGGAGGTGCTGGTGCTGGAGGTAATAGTGCTGGAGGTGCTGGTGCTGGAGGTAATAGTGCTGGAGGTGCTGGTGCTGGAGATGCTGATGCTAGAGGAGCTGGTGCTGGAGGCACTGGTGCTGGAGGGACTGGTGCTGGAGGCACTGGTGCTGGAGGTACTGGTGCTAGAGGTGCTGGTGCTGGAGTTACTGGTGCTAGAGGTGCTGGTGCTGTAGGTGCCCGTGCTGGAAATACTGGTGCTGGTGGTACTGGTACTGGAGGTACTGGTGCTGGAGGTGCATGTGCTGGAGGTGCAGGTGCTGTAGGAGCTGGTGCTGGAGGTGCTGGTGCAGGTGGTACTGGTACTGGAGGCATTGGAGCTGGAGATGGTAGTACTGGATGTGCTGGCGCTGGAAGAGCTGGTGCTGGATGTACTGGTGCTGTAGGTGCTGGTGCTAGAGGTAGTGGTGCTGGAGGTACTGGTGCTGGAGGTGTTGGAGCTGGTGGTGGCGCTGCTGGAGGTGTTTATGCTTCAGGTGCTAGTACAGGAGGTACTGCTGCTGGAGGTGCTGCTGGTTCATGAGGTAATGGTGCTGGAGGTGCTGGTGATGGAGGTGCTGGTGCTGGAGGTACTGGTGCTGGAGGTACTGGTGCTGGAGGTGCTGGTGCTGGAGATTCTAGTGTTAGAGCCACTGGTGCTGGAGGTGCTGGTGCTAGAGGTAGTGGTGCTGGAGGTGTTGGTGCTAAAGGCACTGGTGTTGGAGGTGCTGGTGCTGGAAGTACTGGTGCTAAAGGCAATTGTTTTGGAGAAGCTGGTGCTAAAGGCACTGATGCTGGAGGTACTGATGCTGGAGGTACTGGTCCTGGAGGTACTAGTGCTGAAGGTGCTGGCGCTGAAGGTATTGGTGCTGGAGGTGTTGGTGCTGTAGGTGTTGGTGCTTGTGGTGTTGGTGCTGTAGGTACTGGTGCTGTTGGTGCTGGTGGTGGAGGTATTGGTAGTGGAGGTGCTGGTGGTGAAAGTACTGGTACTGGAGGAATTGATGTTGGAGGTGCTAGTGCTGAAGGCACTGGTGCTGGAGGTGTTGGTGCTGTAGGTACTGGTGCTGGAGGTAGTGGTGCTGGAGGTGCTAGTGCTGGAGGTACTAGTACTGGATGTGCTGGTGCTGGAGGTACTAGTACTGGAGGTGCTGGTGCTGGAGGTGTTGGTGCTGGAGGCACTGGTACTGGAGGTGCTGGTGCTTGAGGTTCTGGTGCTGGAGGTGCTGATGTTGGAAGTATTGGTGCAGGAGGTGCTGGTACTGGAGATGCTGGTGGTGGAGGTGCTGGTGCTGGAGGTAATAGTGCTGGAGGTGCTGCTGCTGGAGGCGCTGATGCTAGAGGAGCTGGTGCTGGAGGCAGTGTTGCTGGAGGTGCTGGTGCTGGAGGAGCTGGTGCTGGAGGTACTGGTGCTGGAGGTACTGGTGCTAGAGGTGCTGGTGCTGGAGGTACTGGTGCTAGAGGTGCTGGTGCTGTAGGTGCCCGTGCTGGAAATACTAGTGCTGGTGGTACTGGTACTGGAGGTACTGGTGCTGGAGGTACTGGTGCTGGAGGTACTGGTGCTGGAGGTGCTGGTGCTGTAGGTGCCCGTGCTGGAAATACTGGTGCTAGAGGTACTGGTGCTGTAGGTACTGGTGCTGGAGGTGCTGGTGCTGGAGGAGCTAGTGCTGGAGGCACTGGTGCTGGAGTTACTGGTGCTAGAGGTGCTGGTACTGTAGGTGCCCGTGCTGGAAATACTGGTGCTGGTGGTACTGGTACTGGAGGTACTGGTGCTGGAGGTGCATGTGCTGGAGGTGCAGGTGCTGTAGAAGCTGGTGCTGGAGGTGCTGGTGTAGGTGCTACTGGTACTGGAGGCATTATTGCTGGAGATGGTAGTGCTGGAGGTGCTGGCACTGGAGGAGCTGGTGCTGGATGTACTGGTGCTGTAGGTGCTGGTGCTAGAGGTAGTGGTGCTGGAGGTACTGGTGCTGGAGGTGTTGGAGCTGGTGGTGGCGCTGCTGGAGGTGTTTATGCTTCAGGTGCTAGTACAGGAGGTACTGCTGCTGGAGATGCTGCTGGTTCATGAGGTAATGGTGCTGGAGGTGCTGGTGATGGAGGGCTTGGTGCTGGAGGCAATGGTGCTGGAGGCACTGGTGCTGGAGGTGCTGGTGCTGGAGGTGCTGGTGCTAGAGGCATTGGTCTAGAGGTGCTGGTGCTGGAGGTGCTGGTGCTGGAGGTAATGGTGCTAGAGGTACTGGTAATGGAGGCAGTGGCGCTGGAGGTGCTGGTGCTTGAGGTACTGGTGCTGGAGGTGCTAATGCTGGAAGTGCTGATGCTGGAGGAGCTGGTGCTGGAGGCAGTGGTGCTGGAGGTGCTGGTGCTGGATGTGCTGGTGCTGGAGGTACAGATGCTGTAGGAGCTTGTGCTCAAGGCGCTGGTGCTGGGGGTACTGGTACTGGAGGCACTGGTGCTGAAGGTGCTAGTGCTGGAGGTGCTGGTGCTGGAGGAGCTGGTGCTGGAAGTACTGGTGCTGGAGGTTCTGATGCTGAAGGTGCTGGTGTTGGAGGTGCAGGTGCTCTATGTGCTGGTGCTGGAGGTACTGGTGCTGGAGGTGCTAGTGCTGGAGGTGCTGGTGCTGGAGGTGCTGGTGTTGGAGGTATTGGTGGTGGAGGTGCTGGTGCTAGAAGTAATGGTGCTGGAGGCACTGGTGCTGGAGGTGCTGGTGCTAGTGGTAATGGTGCCGGAGGTGCTGGTGATGCAGGTGCTGGTGCCAAAGTCACTGGTGCTGGAGGTGCTGGTGCTGGAAGTACTGGTGCTAGAGGTGCTGGTGCTAGAGGCGCTAGTATTGGAGGTGTTGGTGGTTGAGGTACTGGTACTGGAGGTGATAGTGCTGGAGGTACTGGTGTTGGAGGTGCTGCTGCTGAAGGTTCTAGTGCTAGAGGCACTGGTGCTGGAGGTGCTGGTGCTGGAGGTGCTGGTGCTAAGATGCTGGTGTTGAAGGTGCTGGTGATGGAGGTCCTGGTCCTGGAGGTGCTGGTGTTAGGGGCACTGGTGTTGGAGGTGCGGAGGTGCTGTTGCTGGAGGCATTGGTAATGGAGGTACTGGTGCTGAAGGTGCTGATGCTGGAGGTGTTGGTGCTGGAGGTACTGGTGCGCGTGATGCTGGTGCTTGAGGTACTGGTGCTGGAGGAGCTGATGTCGGAGGTACTGGTGTAGGAGGTTCTGGTACTGGAGGTGCTGGTGCTGGAGATACTGGCGCTAGGGGTGCTGGTGCTGGAGGTGTTGGTGTTGGAGGAACTTGTGCTGGAGGTGCTGGTGCTGGAGATACTGGTGCTGGAGGTACTGGTGCTGGAGGTATTAGTGCTGGAGGTGCTGGTGCTGGAGGTGTTGGTGTCAGAGGTGTTGGTGCTGTAGGTGATGGTGCTGGAGGCACTGGTGCTGGAGATGCTGGTGCTAAGGTGCTGTTGTTGGAGGTACTAGTGCTGGAGGTGTTGGTATTGGAGGTGCTGGTGCTGGCGGTACTTGTTCTGGATGTGTTGGTGCCGGAGGTGTTGGAACTGTAGGTACTGGTGCTGGAGGTGCTGGTGCTGGAGGTGCTGGTGCTGGAGGTGCTGGTGCTGGAGGTACTGGTGCTGGAGGTACTAGTGCTGGAGGTGCTGGTATTGGAGGTGCTGGTGCTGGCGGTACTTGTTCTGGATGTGTTGGTGCCGGAGGTGTTGGAACTGTAGGTACTGGTGCTGGAGGTGCTGGTGCTGGAGGTGCTGGTGCTGGAGGTACTATTGCTGGAGGTACTGGTGCTTGAGGTACTGGTGCTGAAGGTGCTGGTGTTGGAGGTACTGGTGCAGGAGGTGCTGGTACTGGAAGTGTTGGTACTGGAGGTGCTGGTGCTGAAGGTACTGATGCTGGAGGTGTTTGTGCTTGAGGTGCTGGTGCTGAAGGAGCTGGTACTGGAGGTACTGTTGCTGGAGCTGCTAGTGCCGGAGGTGCTGGTGCTGGAGGTGCTGGTGCTGGAGGTACTGGTGCTGGAGGTGCTGGAGGAGCTGGTGCTGTAGGTGCTTGTGCGTTGGGTGCTGGTGCTGGAGATGCTCGTGCTGGAGGTGCTGGTGCTGGAGGTGCTAGTGATTAAGGTACTGGTGCTGGAGGTGCTGGTGCTGAACGTACTGGTGGTGGAAGCGTTGGTGTGGAGGTGCTGCTGATGGAGGTGTTGGTGTTTCAGGTGCTGGTGCTGGAGGTACTGCTGCTGGAGTTACTGGATCTAGAGGTAATGATGCTGGAGGTGCTGGTGCTGGAGGTCTTGGTGCTGGAGGCACTGGTGTTGGAGGTACTGGCGCTGGAGTTGCTAGTGCTGGAGGTGCTGGTGCTGGAGATTCTGGTGCTGGAGGTGCTAGTGTTGGACGTGCTGGTGCTGGAGGTACTAGTGCTCTAGGTACTGGTGGTAGAGCTGTTGGTGTTGGAGGTATTGGTGCTGGAGATGCTGGTGTTGGAGATGCTGGTGTTGGAGATGCTGGTGCTGGAGTTGCCGGTGCACAAGGTACTGGTGCTGAAGGTGCTGATGCTGGAGGTACTGGTGCTGGAGGTGCTGGTGCTGTAAGTACTGGTTCTGGAGGTGCTGGTGCTGTAAGTACTGGTTCTGGAGGTGCTGGTGCTGGCGGTGTTGGTGCTGGAGGTACTGATGATGGAGGTGTTGGTGCTTCAGGTGCTGGTGCTGGAGGTACTGGTGCTGGAGGTACTGGTGCTGGAGGTACTGGTGCTGGAGATGTTGGTGTTGGAGGTACTAGTGCCCTAGGTAATGGTGCTTGAGGTACTGGTGGTGGAGGCGTTGTTGTTGGAGGTACTGTTGCTGGAGGTGCTGGTGTTGGAGATGCTGGTGCTGGAGTTGCAGGTGCTGCAGTTGCTGGTGCTGAAGGTGCTGGTGCTGGAGGTACTGGTGCTGGAGGTGCTGATGCTGGAGGTGCTGGTGCTGGAAGTGTTGGTGCTGGAGGTGTTGGTGTTGGAGGAGTTGGTGCTGGAGGTGCTGGTGCTGGAGGTGTTGGTGCTGGAGGTGTTGGTGTTGGAGGTGCTGGTGCTGGAGGAGTTGGTGCTGGAGGTGTTGGTGCTGGAGGTATTGGCGCTGGAGGTGTTGGTGCTGGAGGTGCTGGTATTGGTGGTGCTGGTACTGGAGGTGTTGGTGTTGGAGGTGCTGGTGCTGGAGGAGTTGGTGTTGGAGGTGCTGGTGTTGGAGGTGCTGGTGCTGGAGGAGTTGGTGCTGGAGGTGCTGGTGCTGGAGGTGTTGGTGCTGGAGGAGTTGGTGCTGGAGGTGCTGGTGCTGGAGGAGTTGGTGCTGGAGGTGCTGGTGCTGGAGGTGTTGGTGCTGGAGGTGTTGGTGTTGGAGGTGCTGGTGCTGGAGGAGTTGGTGCTGGAGGTGCTGGTGCTGGAGGTGTTGGTGCTGGAGGAGTTGGTGCTGGAGGTGCTGGTGCTGGAGGAGCTGGTGCTGGAGGTGCTGGTGCTGGAGGTGTTGGTGCTGGAGGTGTTGGTGTTGGAGGTGCTGGTGCTGGATGAGTTGGTGCTGGAGGTGCTGGTGCTGGAGGTGTTGGTGCTGGAGGAGTTGGTGCTGGAGGTGCTGGTGCTGGAGGAGTTGGTGCTGGAGGTGCTGGTGCTGGAGGTGTTGGTGCTGGAGGTGTTGGTGTTGGAGGTGCTGGTGCTGGAGGAGTTGGTGCTGGAGGTGTTGGTGCTGGAGGTGTTGGTGCTGGAGGAGTTGGTGCTGGAGGTGTTGGTGCTGGAGGAGTTGGTGCTGGAGATGCTGGTGCTGGAGGTGTTAGTGCTGGAGGTGTTGGTGTTGGAGGTGCTGGTGCTGGAGGAGTTGGTGCTGGAGGTGCTGGTGCTGGAGGTGTTGGTGCTGGAGGTGTTGGTGTTGGAGGTGTGACACTACAGATGGAAGGCATGTCTGGAGTCCCGCTGGCTGACCATCACATACTACCACTGTATGTTGATGGCTGGTACGCTACGGGGCCAGCGTCCTGCACTGGAGGACGCTTCTTGTGCGTGGTTCTCGCAATGGTAGAATTATTGTCCCTTGATCAGGTGATGCGTCGCCTCAGCGTATATCTAGTTGGTGCAGTACAAATGGGTTGGGATGTCCATTTCTTATTCACGCATATATCCCAGTCACACACATATCCCAGTCCACATATCCCATTAACACACATATCCCAGTCACACACATAACCTTTCAGACATATCCCAGTCACACACATAACCTCGTCAGACATATCCCAGTCAGACATATCCCAGTCAGACATGTCCCAGTCACCTACAGGTATTGGTGACCCACAGTGGTTTTCGCTAGAATGTGCCGAGGCGCTCTGGTGTACTTACGTATGATAAGGTTGGCTGATATCGGAATTTTGTGATGAATAATGATAAATATTGCCTATGAAATGTACCTTCCTCGAGCTTTGCAAAAAAAAAAAACAAAAACCAAACTAGAGATGTGTTCAGTATGCAACGAATACATGATAGTGAGGAGGTGCGGTGATTGCCACAGATACATCCACGGCTGAGGAGTGTTGGTGGTGGTGGGAGCGGCTGGTGTTGGGAGTGTGGATGATGATGACGCTGGTGTTAACACGGAGCTACGCTGGTAACCTCATGGCTCTTCTGGCCGTGAGATACATTCCCAAGCCATACCAGACGATCGGAAACTTTCTTGACGACCCAGCAGTTACCATGATATGGGGAAGCGGCTCCAACATTAAACTGTATTTGTATGTAAGTAAGATTTTCCTCTTAGTATCTATAACCAGATAAGTTATCGCCAAGTTACATTATGTCATTCGCCAGAACTTGATTAAATCACTCGCTACAACGACTAGCTAAAGAAGCATTCATCTTGGCTGTGGTAACTCTGGCTCTGTTCAAGTGACGCTAACAACCACATGAACTATTGTACTTAATTGATACTGGAAACTTAAACAATTCATCGAATATATTGATATCAGAATTAAGACTGACATGGAATCGTGTAGATAATAAGATTCCTTCTCTCTACACGTACTTGGGTGAAAGTCCTCGCAAGATGGAGTTGGTCAAAGCAGCTGGAGTGGATGGGATTGCAGTTGAATGTTTCTTGAATGGGTGAGAAAGTGTTGTTGGTTAGTTTGTGTGGAATTCTAACTAATGTTTGACTCGAGATGAAGTTTCTGGTGACTGGCAGAATGCCTGTAATGTACCAATAAAAGAGCAATGGTGACAAGGGTGAATTCTTGATTTACAGACCTGTGACTTTGCTGAGTGTACCTGGTAAGTTGCATGAGAGAGTGGCGATTGAACGATTGGTGGCATGTACAGTGGATCAGACAGGTCAAAGAGAACGTGGTCTCAGGAGTGATGGAGGAAATTTGGATCAGGTATTTGATTTCAAAGTCTGTGTGAGAGATATTCAGAGAAACAAAAGCATCTATGTGTGGCATTTGTGGACCTGGACAATGTTAATAGAAGGTGTGACGTCTTTAATTCAAGAGGGTAATGAATATATGAGGTAGGAAGAGACAGAAGAGTAAATGATTTCAGGTGAGGGTGAGCATGTGGCAGGTATGTGTTATATCACCATGGCACAGGGACGGGTGATGAGCCAGGAAAATGAGAGGATCTTGTTGAGAGGGATCGGTCTACGATCTGTTGGGGGTGAGGAGCCTGGGAAGTCAGTCAATTCCTCTCTGCTGTTGACTTGAGTGCAAAACTACAGAAGTTTAGTGTTTGAGTGTGGGGAAGTGGGAAGTTAAGCGTTAACGTGAACATTGTTAAGGTTATGGAGTTTAGTAGGAGAAAGAGACAAGTTAGTCTCTGTTAGTTTGAGTGCAGAAAACTTGTGGATGTGGAATGTTTTAGATACCTAGGAAGAGACAAGGCAGTGGAGGAAACCAGCGGCCGAAGCAAGGGTATATGATGGTGCTATGGTCCTAGGAGTGTTGAAGAATGTGAGGAAAGGGAGATCGTTTTACATAAGTTAATAGTATAATAGTTTTCTGTGACTTGATCGTAAAGTCATTTTCTGTGAATGAATGGTATAGCGGTCCCGTCTGTGTTGTATGGATGAGAGGCGCGGGCCCAAGATAAGAAAAAAGACTATGGAAGAAGGTGGACGTGATGAGCTGTGAAGAGGGTTGATTAAGGAGTGACCGGATTGGAGAGTGGTGGATAGTAAGAGTAGTATGGTTGAGAGAGATGAAGAGGGTGTGCTTGAATGGTTCAGACGTATGGAAAGGATGAGTAAAGAGAGATAGAATAATGAACGTATTGCGGTTGTGAGGCATACGTGGGATAGAAAGAGAATATTACTTTGTAATTCGTGTGCCGTGGTATACTAGGGGTGGCGTGCTGTCGGTGGTCTGAAACGGGGTCATTAAACAGTCAGGGGAAACCACGGAAAGGTATGGCTAGGTTGTGGGTAGGAAACTCTGATTTCAGTGTATTGTTTATAACAGCTGGGCAGTGAATGCGATCAAATGGGTCAGTTCATCGTCTGTTCTTGGCGCTGCTAACACAGAAAATGGCAAAATGAGAGTAATAATATGAATGGCAAGAGCGAGTGCCCCTAGCGGTACAAGGACACCACCATAAATGATTATGTGAGAAGAGTCCTGTCTCACTGCTCGTCGTGGACCTCTACCAGTTAAGAACTAAACCGGGTCACTCAGGTCCTGGTTAATAATGAATATTCAAACAGGAAAATCTGCGCCTCTTTTCGCATGAACCTCTTGCACCTTTCTCTTGACCTCCTGTCTCTTTCTTTTATACCTCCCCCACTCAATTACATTTTTTCCCTGCAAAAATCGTCCAAATGCCTCTCTCTTCTCTTTCACTAATACTCTTACTTCTTCATCCCACCACTCACTACCCTTTCTAATCAACCCACCTCCCACTCTTCTCATGCCACAAGCATTTTTGCGCAATCCATCACTGATTCCCTAAATACATCCCATTCCTCCCCCACTCCCCTTACTTCCATTGTTCTCACCTTTTTCCAATTTGTACTCAGTCTCTCCTGGTACTTCCTCACACAAGTCTCCTTCCCAAGCTCACTTACTCTCACCACCCTCTTCACCCCAACATTCACTCTTCTTTTCTGAAAACCCATACAAATCTTCACCTTAGCCTCCACAAGATAATGATCAGACATCCCTCCAGTTGCACCTCTCAGCACATTAACATCCAAAAGTCTCTCTTTCGCGCGCCTGTCAATTAACACGTAATCCAATAACGCTCTCTGGCCATCTCTCCTACTTACATAAGTATACTTATGTATATCTCGCTTTTTAAACCAGGTATTCCCAATCATCAGTCCTTTTTCAGCACATAAATCTACAAGCTCTTCACCATTTCCATTTACAACACTGAACACCCCACGGACGGGCCTCTGCCGGAGTACCCACGGACCAAGCACGGCGACGGCGGGAGGAGGAGGAGGCGGGAGTGAGGGTGAGCGGCGAGAAGCCATCAGTGACGGGAGAGCGACACCAGTTTGCATCAGCCTTCACTCCTGCCTGCAGTAGCATGCTTTCCGACCTGTTTCATGAGCTCTTCGCAAACGGAACTACCTTGGCCCACCGGTGATACTACTACGTTTGTAAATCAAGAACCATTGTAACACAAACCTAGCCTGGTGGTAGAGTGTCCCGCAGTGTATCGAGACAGACTTCCCCAGAACTTTTTTAAAGGGGAAGTAAATGTTTATAGTTGTGTTACTGGAGTGTTAGTTTTCATACATGGTGTTTTGACAAGAAAAAATAGTGAAATTGGAAAAAAATGTAGCTTAGACATTGAAGCTTATTGATACAGAGGTTAAATTGATGAGAACTACTATTGACGTTTGTGTAAATAAATTATACATTTCCTTTTTCCATAGCCAGAGGTTGAACCATTATGTGACTGTCATTTTTTCATTTCATTTCAAGCTAGGAGTTTCAGTTTTCTAAATTGTTTCTTACATTTTTCATATGTATATATATGTATGTGTGTGTGTGTATATGTGCGTATGTATGTGTATGTGTGTATGTGTATATATATATATGTATATTATCCCTGGGGATAGGGGTGAAAGAATACTTCCCACGCATTCCTCGCGTGTCGCAGAAAGCGACTAGAGGGGACGGGAGCGGGGGGCCAGAAATCCTCCCCTCCTTGTATTTCTTTAACTTTCTAAAATGGGAAACAGAAGAAGGAGTCACGCGGGGAGTGCTCATCCTCCTCGAAGGCTCAGATTGGGGTGCCTAAATGTGTGTGGATGTAACCAAGATGTGAAAAAAGGAGAAATAGGTAGTATGTTTGAGGAAAGGAACCTGGATGTTTTGGCTCTGAGTGAAACGAAGCTCAAGGGTAAAGGGGAAGAGTGGTTTGGGAATGTCTTGGGAGTAAAGTCAGGGGTTAGTGAGAGGACAAGAGCAAGGGAAGGAGTAGCAGTACTCCTGAAACAGGAGTTGTGGGAGTATGTGATAGAATGTAAGAAAGTAAATTCTCGATTGATATGGGTAAAACTGAAAGTTGATGGAGAGAGATGGGTGATTATTGGTGCATATGCACCTGGGCGTGAAAAGAAAGATCATGAGAGGCAAGTTTTTTGGGAGTATCTGAATGAGTGTGTTAGTGGTTTTCATGCACAAGACCGGGTTATAGTGATGGGTGATTTGAATGCAAAGGTGAGTAATGTGGCAGTTGAGGGAATAATTGGTATACATGGGGAGTTCAGTGTTGTAAATGGAAATGGTGAAGAGCGTGTAGATTTATGTGCTGAAAAAGGACTAGTGATTGGGAATACCTGGTTGAAAAAGCGAGATATACATAAGTGTACGTATGTAAGTAGGAGAGATGGCCAAAGAGCTTTATTGGATTACGTGTTAATTGATAGGCATGCGAAAGAGAGACTTTTGGATGTTAATGTGGTGAGAGGTGCAACTGGAGGGATATCTGATCATTATCTTTTGGAGGCGAAGGTGAATATTTGTAGGGGTTTTCAGAATAGAAGAGAGAATGTTGGGATAAAGAGAGTGGTGAGAGTAAGTGAGCTTGGGAAGGAGACTTGTGTGAGGAATTACCAGGAGAAACTGAGTATAGAATGTAAAAAGGTGAGAACAAAGGAGGTTAGGGGAGTGGGGGAAGAATGGGATGTATTAAGGAAGCAGTAATGGCTTGCGCAAAAGATGCTTGTAGCACGAGAAGCGTGGGAGGTGGGTTGATTAGAAAGGGTAGTGAGTGGTGGGATGAAGAAGTAAGATTATTAGTGAAAGAGAAGAGAGAGGTATTTGGATGATTTTTGCAGGGAAAAATGCAAATGAGTGGGAGATGTATAAAAGAAAGAGGTAGGAGGTCAAGAGAAAGGTGGAAGAGTTGAAAAAGAGGGCAAATGAGAGTTGGGATGAGAGAGTATCATCAAATTTTAGGGAAAGTAAAAAGATGTTTTGGAAGGAGGTAAATATAGTGCGTAAGAGACGGGAGCAAATGGGAACTTCAATGAATGGAGCTAATGGGTAGGCGATAACTAGTAGGCCCCACAGAACTTTCCATGGTTTACCCCAGACGCTTCACATGCCCTGGTTCAACACACTGAGAGCACGTCGACCCCGTTAAAAAACGTCGTTCCAATTCACTCTATTCCGTGCACGCCTTTCATCCTCCTGCATGTTCAGGCCCCGATCACTCAAAATATTTTTCACTCCATCTTTCCACCTCCAATTTGGTCTCCCACTTCACCACGTTCCCTCCACCTCTGACACATATATCCTCTTGGTCAATCTTTCCTAACTCATTCTCTCCATGTGTCCAAACCATTCCAAAACACCCTCTTCTGTTCTCTCAACCACACTCTTTTTGTTACCACACATCTCTCTTACCCTGTTATTACTTACTCGATCAAACCACTTCACACCACATATTGTCCTCAAACTTCTCATTTCCAGCACATCCACCCTCCCCCACACAACTCTATCTATAACCAACGCCTCGCAACCATATAACATTGTTGGAACCACTATTCCTTCAAACATACTCATTTCTGCTTTCCGAGATAATGTTCTCGACTTCTACACATTCTTCAACGCTCCCAGAACTTTTGCCCCCTCCCCCACCATATGATTCACTTCTTTCATGGTTCCATTCGCTACCAAATCCACTCCAAGATATCTAAAACACTTTACTTCCTTCAGTTTTTCTCCATTCAAACTTACCTCCCAATTGACTTGTCCCTCAACCCTACTATACCTAATAACCTTGCTCTCATTCACATTTACTCTGAGCTTTCTTCTTTCACACACTTTACCGAACTCAGTCACCATCTTCTGCAGTTACTCACACGAATCAGCCACCAGCGCTGTATCCTCAGCGAACAAAAGTGACTCACCTTCCAAGCTATTTCATCCACAACAGACTCCATACTTGCCCCTCTTTCCATAACATTTGTATTCACCTCTCTAACAACTCCATCCATAAACAAATTAACGACCATGGAGACATCACACACCCCTGCCGCAAACCTACATTTACTAAGAACCAATCACTTTCCTCTCTTCCTACATGTACACATGCCTTATATCCTTGATAAAAACTTTTCATCTAACAACTTGCCTCCCACACCATATATTCTCAATACCTTAAACAGAGCATCTCTATCAACTCTATCATATGCTTTCTCCAGATCCATAAAAGCTACATGCAAATCCATTTGCTTTTCTAAGTATTTCTCACATACATTCTTCAAAGCAAACACCTGATCCACACATCCTCTACCACTTCTGAAACCACACTGCTTTTCCCCAGTCTGATGCTCTGTACATGCCTTCACCCTCTCAATCAATACCCTCCCATATAATTTACCAGGAATACTGAACTAGCTTATACCTCTGTAATTTGAGCAAACACTCTTATCCCCTTTGCCTTTATACAATGGTACTATGCAAGCATTCCCCCAATCCTCAGGCACCTCAACATGAATCATACATACATTAAATAACCTTACCAACCAGTCAACAATACAGTCACCCCCTTTTTTAATAAATTCCAATGCAATACAATCCAAACCTGTTGGTTTGCCGGCTTTCATCTTTCGCAAAGCTTTAACTACCTCTTCTCTGTTTAACAAATCATTGTCCCTTACCCTCTCACTTTGCACACCACCTCGACCAAAATACCTTATATCTGCCACTCCATCATCAAACATTTTCAACAAACCTTCAAAATACTCACTCCATCTCCTTCTCACATCACCACTACCTCCCTATTACCCCCCTTCACTGAAGTTCCCATTTGCTCCCTTGTCTTACGCACTTTATTTATCTCCTTCCAAAGCATCTTGTATTCTCCCTAAAATTTAATGATACTCTCTCACCCCAACTCTCATTTGGCCTCTTTATCAGCTCTTGCACCTTTTTCTTGACCTCCTTCTTCTTTCTTTTATACATCTCCCACTCATTTGCATTTTTTCCCTGCAAAAGTCATCCAAATGCCTCTCTCTTCTCTTTCACTAATAATCTTACTTTTTCATCCCACCACTCACTACCCTTTCTAATCAACCCACCTCCCACACTTCTCATGCCACAAGCATCTTTTGCGCAAGCCATCACTGCTTCCCTAAATACATCCCTTTCCTTCCACACTCCCCTTACGTCCTTTGTTCTCACCTTTTTCCAATCTGTACTCAGTCTCTCCTGGTACTTTCTCACACAAGTCTCGTTCCCAAGCTCACTTACTCTCACAACTCTCTTCAACTCAACATTCTCAATTCTTTTCTGAAAACCCCTAGAAATCTTCACCTTCGCCTCCACAAGATAATGATCAGACATCCCTCCAGTTGCATCTCTCAGCACATTAACATCCAAAAGTCTCTCTTTCGCGCGCCTATCAATTAACAGGTAATCCAATAAAGCTTTCTGGCCATCTCTCCTACTTACATACGCATACTTATGTATATCTCGCTTTTAAACCAGGTATTCCCAATCACCAGTCCTTTTTCAGCACATAAATCTACAAGCTCTTCACCATTTCCATTTACAACACTGAACACCCCATGTATACCAATTATTCCCTCAAGTGCCACATTACTCACCTTTGCACTCCAATGACCCATCAATATAACCCTGTATTGTGCATTAAAACAACTAACACACTCATTCAGCTGCTCCCAAAACACTTGCCTCTCATGATTTTTCTTCTCATGCCTAGGTTCATATGCACCAATATATACCCATCTCTCTCCATCAACTTTCAGTTTTACCCATATCAATCTAGAATTTACTTTCTTACACTCTATCATATACTCCCACAACTCCTGTTTCAGGAGTAGTGCTACTCCTTCCCTTTCTCTTGTCCCCTCACTCACCCCTGACTTTACTCCCAAGACATTCCCAAACCACTCTTCCCCTTTACTCTTGAGCTTCGTTTCACTCAGAGCCAAAACATCCAGGTTCCTTTCCTCAAACATACTACCTATCTCTCATTTTTTCTCATCATGGTTATATCCACACACATTTAGACACCCCAATCTGAGGCTTCGAGGGGGATGAGCACTCCCCGCCTGATTCCTTCTTCTTTTTCCCCTTTGAGATAGTTAAAATACAAGGAGGGGAGGGTTTCTGGCCCCCCGCTCCCGTCCCCTTTAGTCGCCTTCTACGACACGTGAGGAATGCTGGGAAGTATTCTTTCTCCCCTATCCCCAGGGATAGGAGACCAGATTGGAGGTGGAAGGATGGAGTGAAAAAGATTTTGAGTGATCGGGGTCTGAACATGCAGGAGGGTGAAAGGCATGCAAGAATAGAGTGAATTGGAACGATGTGGTTTACCGGGGTCGACGCGCTGTCAGTGGATTGAACCAGGGCATGTGAAGCGTTTGGGGTAATCGATGGAAAGTTCTGTGGAGCTTGGATATGGAAAGGGAGCTGTGGTTTCGGTGCATTATTACATGGCGGCTAGAGACTGATTGTGAAGGAATGGGGCCTTTGTTGTCTTTTCCTAGCGCGACCTCGCACACATGAGGGGGGGGGGAGGGGGATGTTATTTTATGTGTGGCGAGGTGGCGATGGAAATGAATAAATGCAGACAGTATGAATTATGTACATGTGTATATATATATATATATATATATATATATATATATATATATATATATATATATATATATATATATATATATATATATATATATATGTCCGTGTGTGTATATATATATATGTATATGTTGAGATGTATAGGTATGTATATTTGCGTGTGTGGACGTGTATGTATATACATGTGTTTGTGGGTGGGTTGGGCCATTCTTTCGTCTGTTTCCTTGCGCTACCTCGCTATCGCGGGAGACAGCGACAAAGCAATATTGTTTTTGTTTTGCTTTGTCGCTGTCTTCCGCGTTTGCGAGGTAGCGCAAGGAAACAGACGAAAGAAATGGCCCAACCCACCCCATACACATGTATATACATACACGTCCACACACGCAATTATACATGCCTACACAGCTTTCCATGGTTTACCCCAGACGCTTCACATGCCCTGATTCAATCCACTGACAGCACGTCAACCCCGGTATACCACATCGATCCAATTCACTCTATTCCTTGCCCTCCTTTCACCCTCCTGCTTGTTCAGGCCCCGATCACACAAAATCTTTTTCACTCCATCTTTCCACCTCCAATTTGGTCTCCCACTTCTCGTTCCCTCCACCTCCGACACATATATCCTCTTGGTCAATCTTTCCTCACTCATTCTCTCCATGTGCCCAAACCATTTCAAAACACCCTCTTCTGCTCTCTCAACCACGCTCTTTTTATTTCCACACATCTCTCATAATCTTACGTTACTTACTCGATGAAACCACCTCACACCACACATTGTCCTCAAACATTTCATTTCCAGCACATCCATCCTCCTGCGCACAACTCTATCCATAGTCCACGCCTCGCAACCATACAACATTGTTGGAACCACTATTCCTTCAAACATACCCATTTTTGCTTTCCGAGATAATGTTCTCGACTTCCACACATTCTTAAAGGCTCCCAGAATTTTCGCCCCCTCCCCCACCCTATGATCCACTTCCGCTTCCATGGTTCCATCCGCTGCCAGATCCACTCCCAGATATCTAAAACACTTCACTTCTTCCAGTTTTTCTCCATTCAAACTCACCTCCCAATTGACTTGACCCTTAACCCTACTGTACCTAATAACCTTGCTCTTATTCACATTCACTCTTAACTTTCTTCTTTCACACACTTTACCAAACTCAGTCACCAGCTTCTGCAGTTTCTCACATGAATCAGCCACCAGCGCTGTATCATCAGCGAACAACAACTGACTCACTTCCCAAGCTCTCTCATCCCCAACAGACTTCATACTTGCCCCTCTTTCCAAAACTCTTGCATTCACCTCCCTAACAACTCCATCCATAAACAAATTAAACAACCATGAAGACATCACACACCCCTGCCGCAAACCTACATTCAATGAGAACCAATCACTTTCCTCTCTTCCTACACGTACACATGCCTTACATCCTCGATAAAAACTTTTCACTGCTTCTAACAACTTGCCTCCCACACCATATATTCTTAATACCTTCCACAGAGCATCTCTATCAACTCTATCATATGCCTTTTCCAGATCCATAAATGCTACATACAAATCCATTTGCTTTTCTAAGTATTTCTCACATACATTCTTCAAAGCAAACACCTGATCCACACATCCTCTACCACTTCTGAAACCACACTGCTCTTCCCCAATCTGATGCTCTGTACATGCCTTCACCCTCTCAATCAATACCCTCCCATATAATTTGCCAGGAATACTCAACAAACTTATACCTCTGTAATTTGAGCACTCACTCTTATCCCCTTTGCCTTTGTACAATGGCACTATGCACGCATTCCGCCAATCCTCAGGCACCTCACCATGAGTCATACATACATTAAAGAACCTTACCAACCAGTCAACAATATATATATATATATATATATATATATATATATATATATATATATATATATATATATATATATATATATATATATATATATATATATATATATATATATATATATATATATATATATATATATATGTATATATATATATATATATATATATATATATATATATATATATATATATATATATATATATATATATATATATATATATATATATATATATATATATATATATATATATATATATATATATAAGGAAACAGACGAAAGAATGGCCCAACCCACCCACATACACATGCATATACATACACGTCCACACACGGAAATATACATACCCATTCATCTCAACGTATACATATATATACACACACAGACATATACATATTTACACATGTACATAGTTCATACTGTCTACCTTTATTAATTCCTATCGCCACCTCGTCACACATGAAATAAGAACCCCCTCTCCCCTCATGTATTCGAGGTCGCGCTAGGAAAAGACAACAATGGCCACATTCCTTCACACTCAGTCTCTAGCTGTCATGTAGTAATGCACCGAAACCATTGCTCCCTTTCCACATCCAAGCCCCAGAGAACTTTCCATGGTTTACCCCAGACGCTTCACATACCCTGGTTCAATTCATTGACAGCACGTCGACCCTGGTATACCACATCGTTCTAATTCACTCTATTCCTTGCACGCCTTTCATCCTCCTACATGTTCAGGCCCCGATCACTTAAAATATCCTTCACTCCATTTTTCCACCTCCAATTTGGTCTCCCACTCGTTCTCCTCGTTCCCTCCACTTCTGACCTTGGTCAGTCTTTCCTCACACATTCTCTCCATGTGGCCAAACCATTTCAAAACACCCTCTTCTGCTCTCTCAACCACACTCTTTTTAAAACCACATATCTCTCTTACCCTCTTATTACTTAATCCATCATACCACCTCACACCACATATTGTCCTGAAACATCTCATTTCCAGCACACCCACCCTCCTGCGCACAACTCTATCCATAGCTCACGCCTAGCAACCATACAACATTGTTGGAACCACTATTCCTTCAAACACACCAATTTTTGCTTTCCGGGATAATATTCTCGGCTTCCACACATTCTTGAAGGCTCCCAGAATTTTCACCCACACTCCCACCCTATGATTCCCTTTCGCTTCCATGGTTCCATCCGCTGCCAAATCCATTCCTAGGTATCTAAAACACTTCACTTCCTCCAGTTTTTTTCCATTCAAACCTACCTCCCAACTGACTTGACCCTCAACCCTAATGTACCTTATAACCTTGCTCTTATTCACATTTACTCTCAGCTTTCTTCTTTCACACACTTTACGTGTAGGAAGAGAGGAAAGTGATTGGTTCTCAGTGAATGTAGGTTTGCGGCAGGGGTGTGTCGAGTCTCCATGATTGTTTAATTTGTATATGGATGGGGTTGTTAGGGAGTTGAATGCAAGACTTTTGGAAAGAGGGGTAAGTATGCGGTCTATTGGGGATGTGAGAGCTTGTGAAGTGAGTCAGTTGTTGTTCGCTGATGATATAGCACTGGTGGCTGATTTACGTGAGAAACTGCAGAAGCAGGTGACTGAGATTGGTATATATATATATATATATGTATATATATATATATATATATATATATATATATATATATATATATATATATATTTATTTATTTATATTTTTTTGCTTTGTCGCTGTCTCCCGCGTTAGCGAGGTAGCGCTAGAAAACAGACGAAAAAATGGCCCAACCCACCCACATACACACGTATATACATACACGTCCACACACGCAAATATACATACCTATATATCTCAATGTACACATATATATACAAACACAGACATATACATATATACACATGTACATAATTCATACTTTCTGCCTTTATTCATCCCTATCGCCACCTCGCCACACATAAAATAACATCTCAGTCCCCCCCCTCATGTGTGCGAGGTCGCGCTAGGAAAAGACAACAAAGGCCCCATTCCTTCAAACTCAGTCTCTAGCTGTCATGCAATACTGCACCGAAACCACTGCTCCCTTTCCACATCCAGACCCCACAGAACATTTCATGGTTTACCCCAGACGCTTCACATGCCCTGGTTCAATCCATTGACAGCACGTCGACCCCGGTATACCACATCGTTCCAATTCACTCTATTCCTTGCACGCCTTTCATCCTCCAGCATTTTCAGGCCCCGATCACTCAAAAGTGTGTAAGAGAAGAAAGTTAAGAGTAAATGTGAATAAGAGCAAGGTTATTAGGTACAGTAGGATTGAGGTTCAAGTCAATTGGGAGGTAAGTTTGAATGGAGCAAAACTGGAGGAAGTGAAGTGTTTTAGATATCTGTGAGTGGATCTGGCAGCGGATTTAACCATGGAAGCAGAAGTGAATTATAGGGTGGGGGAGGCGGCGAAAATTCTGGGAGCCTTGTAGAATGTTTGGAAGTCGAGAACATTATCTCGGAAAGCAAAAATGGGTATGTTTGAAGGAATAGTGGTTCCAACAATGTTGTATGGCTGCGAGGCGTGGGCTATGGATAGAGTAGAGCGCAAGAGGGTGGATGTGCTGGAAATGAGATGTTTGAGGACAATATGTGGTGTGAGGTGGTTTGATCGAGTAAGTAATGTAAGGGTAAGGGTGATGTGTGGAAATAAAAAAGAGTGTGGTTGAGAGAGCGGAAGAGGGTGGTTTGAAATGGTTTGGTCACATGGAGAGAATGAGTGAGGAATGATTGACCAAGAGGATATATGTGTCAGAGGTGGAGAGTACGAGAAGTGGGAGACCAAATTGGAGGTGGAAAGATGGAGTGAAAAAGAAAAGTATATATATATATATATATATATATATATATATATATATATATATATATATATATATATATATATATATATATATATATATATATATATATATATATATATATATATATCTATATATATATATCTATATATATATATATATATATATATATATATATATATATATATATATATATATATATATATATATATATATATATATATATATATATATATATATATATATATATATACAAAGACATATACATATACTCACACATGTATATGATTAATACTGTCTGCCCTTATTCATTCTCGTCGTCAACCCGCCACACATGAAATGACCGCCCCTTCCCACCGCATGTTCGCGAGGTAGCGCTAGGAGAAGACAACAAAGGCCTTATTCGTTCAAACTCAGTCTTAAGCTGTCATGTATAATGCACCGAAACCCCAGCTCCCTTTTCACATCGAGGCCTCACAAAAATTTCCATGTTTTACCCCAGACACTTTACATGCCCTGGTTTAATCCATTGACGAGACGTCGACCCCGATATACCACATCATTCCAATTTACTCGATTCCTTGCACACATTTCACCCTCCTGCATGTTCAGGATCTTTTTCACTCCATCTTTCCATTTCCAATTCGGTCTCCCACTTCTCGTTCACTCCACCTATGAAACATGTATCCTCTTTGTCAATCGTTCCACACTCATTCTCTCCGTGTGACCAAATCTTTTGAAAATACCCTCTTCTGCTCTCTCAACCACACTCTTTTTATTACTATATATGTCTCTTACTCTCTCATTACTTACTCGATCAAACCACTTCACAACACATACTTTTCTCAAATATCTCATATTCTGCATATTCACCCTCCCCGCACAATTCTATCCAAAGCCCACGCCTCGCAATCATATAACATTGTTGGAGCCACTATTCCTTCAAACATACCCATTTTTGCTTTCCAAGATAACGTTTTCGACTTCCACACATTTTTTAACGCTCCCAGAAATTTCGCTCCCTCCCCACCCTATAATTCACTTCGACTCCCATGGCTCTATCCGCTGCCAATTCCACTCCCAGATATCTAAAACACTTCATTTCCTCCAGTTTTTCTCCAATGAAACTTACCTCCCAATTGACTTGCCTCTCAACCCTACTGTACCTAATAACCTTGTTCTTTTGATATTTGCTCTCAGCTTTAACAATTTACCAAACTCAGTCACCAACTTCTGCAGTTTCTCTCCCGAATTAGCCACCAGCTCTGTATCATCAGCGAACAACAAGTGACTCACTTCCCAAGCTCAAATATCCACAACATTCTGTATACTTGCCCCTGTTTCCAAAACTCTTTCATTCACCTCTCTAACAACCTCATCTTTAAACAAATTAAACAACCAAGGAGACATCACGTACCCCTGCCGCAAACCAACATTCACTAAGAACAAATCTCTTCCTACACGTACACATGCCTTACATCCTCGATAAATACTTTTCACTGCTTCTAACAACTTGCCTCCCACACCATATATTCTTAATACCTTCTACAGAGCATCTCTATCAAGTCTATCATAAGCGTTCGCCAGATCCATAAATGCTACATACAAGTCCATTTGCTTTTCTAAGTATTTCTTAAATACCTTCTTCAAAGCAAACACCTGATCCACACATCCTCTGCCACTTCTGAAACCACACTGCTCTTCCCCAATCTGATGCTCTGCACATGCCTTCCCCATCTCAATCAATACCCTTCCATATAATTTCCCGGGAACATTCAACAAACTTATACCTCTGTAATTTAAGCATTAATTTTTATACCCTTTGCCTTTGTACAATGGCACTATGCAAGCATTCCGCCAATTCTCAGGCACCTCACCATGAATTATACATACATTGAATTACCTTACCAGCCAATCAAAAATATAGTCACCCCCTTTATCAATGAATTGTATTGCAATACCATTGAAACCCGCTGCCTTGCCGGGCTTCATCATCCGCAAAGCTTTTACTACCTCTTCTCTGTTTATCTAATCGTTCTCTCTAACCCTCTCTCTTTGCAAACCACCTCGACCAAAACACCCTATATATGCCACTCTATCATCAAACACATTCAACAAACCTTCAAAATACTCACTCCATCTTTTCACATCACCACTACTTGTTATCACCTCCCCATCAGACCCCTTCACTGATGTTCCATTTTTTTCTCTTCTCTCACGCACTTTAATTACGTCCTTGTAAAAGATCTTTTTATCCCCCCTAAAATCTAATTGTAATCTCTCACCACAACTCTCATTTGCCCTTTTTTCCACCTCTTGCACCTTTCGCTTGACCTCCTGCCTTTTTCTTTTACACATATCTCATTTATTTGCATTCTTTCCCTGCAAAAATCGTCCAAACTCCTCCCTCTTCTCTTCCCCTAATAACCTTACTTTTTCATCCAGCCACTCACTACCCTTTCTAATCTACCCCCCTCCCACGCTTCGTATGCCAGAAGCATCTTTTGCGCAAGCCATCACTGCTTCCCTAATTACATCCCATTCCTCCCCCACTCCCCTTACGTTCTTTGTTCTTACCTTTTTCCATTCGGTACTCAGTCTCTCCTGGTACTTCCTCACACAAGTCTCCTTCCCAGGTTCACTTACTCTCACCACTCTCTTCTTCCCACCATTTTCTCTTCTTTTCTGAAAACCTCTACAAATCTTCACCTTCGCCTCCACAAGATAATGATAAAACATTCCTCCAGTAGCACCTAACAGCACACTTACATCCAAAAGTCTCTCTTTCGCACGCCTATCAATTAACACTTAATCCAATAACGCTCTCTGGCCATCTCTCCTAATTACATACGTATACTTATGTATATCTCGCTTTTTAAACTAGGTACTCTTAATCACCAGTTCTTTTTCAGCACATAAATCTCTGAGCTCTTTATCATTTCCATTTACAACACTGAACACCCTATGTACACCAATTGTTTACTCAACTACCTCATTACTCAGCTTTGCATTGAAATCACCCATCATTATAACCCGGTCACGTGCATCAAAACTACTAACAGACTCATTCAGCTGCTCCCAAAACACTTGCCTTTCATGATCTTTTTTCTCATGTCCAGGTGTATATGCACTAGTTATCACCCATTTCTCTCCATCCAGTTTCAGTTTTACCCATATCAATCTAGAATTTACTTTCTTACACTCTATCACATACTCCCACCACCCCTGTTTCAGGAGTAGTGCTACTTCTTCCATTGCTCTTGTCCTCTCACTAACCCCTGACTTTATTCCCGAGTCATTTCCAAACCACTCTTCCCCCTCATCCTTGAGCTACGTTTCACTCAGAGCCAAAACATCCAGGTTTTTTTCCTCAAACATATCAGCTATCTCTTTTTTTCTCATCTTGATTAAACACACACATTTATACACTCAAATCTGAGCCTTGGAGGAGGATGAGCACTCCCCGCGTGACTCCTTCTGTTTCCGTTTTAGAAAGGCAAAATACAAAGAGGGAAGGGTTTCCAGTCTCCCGCTCCCTTGCCCTTTAGTCGCCTTCTACGACACGTGAGGAATGCGTGGGAATTATTCTCTCTCCCCTATTCCCAGGGACATATGAATATATATATATATATATATATATATATATATATATATATATATATATATATATATATATATATATATATATATATATATATATATATATATATATATGTTTTTTTTTTTTTTTTGCTTTGTCGCTGTCTCCCGCGTTTGCGAGGTAGCGCAAGGAAACAGACGAAAGAAATGGCCCAACCAACCCCCATACACCTGTATATACATACGTCCACACACGCAAAATATACATAGCTACACAGCTTTCCATGGTTTACCCCAGACGCTTCACATGCCCCGATTTAATCCACTGACAGCACGTCAACCCCGGTATACCACATCGCTCCAATTCACTCTATTCCTTGCCCTCCTTTCACCCTCCTGCATGTTCAGGCTTCGATCACACAAAATCTTTTTCACTCCATCTTTCCACCTCCAATTTGGTCTCCCTCTTCTCCTCGTTCCCTCCACCTCCGACACATATATCCTCTTGGTCAATCTTTCTTCACTCATTCTCTCCATGTGCCCAAACCAAGGAGTAGCACTACTCCTGAAACAGAAGTTGTGGGAGTATGTGATAGAGTGTAAGAAAGTAAATTATAGATTGATATGGGTAAAACTGAAAGTTGATGGAGAGCGATGGGTGATTATTGGTGCATATGCACCTGGGCATGAGAAGAAAGATCATGAGAGGCAAGTGTTTTGGGAGCAGCTTAATGAGTGTGTTAGTGGTTTTGATGCACAAGACCAGGTCATAGTGATGAGTGATTTGAATGCAAAGGCGAGTAATGTGGCAGTTGAGGGAATAATTGGTATACATGGTGTGTTCAGTGTTGTAAATTGAAATGGTGAAGAGCTTGTAGATTTATGTGCTGAAAAAGGATTGGTGATTGGGAATATCTGGTTTAAAAGCGAGATATACATATGTTTACGTATATAAGTAGGAGAGATGGCCAGAGAGCGTTATTGGATTATGGGTTAATTGATAGGCGCGCGAAAGAGAGACTTTTGGATGTTAATGTGCTGAGAGGTGCAACTGGAGGGATGTCTGATCATTATCTTGTGGAGGCGAAGGTGAAGATTTGCAGGGGTTTTCAGAAAAGAAGAGAGAATGTTGGGATGAAGAGAGTGGTGACACTATGTGAGCTTGGGAAGGGGACTTGTGTGAGGAAGTACCAGGAGAGACTGATTACAGAATGGAAACAGGTGAGAACAAAGGAGGTAAGGGGAGTTGAGGAGGAATGGAATGTATTTAGGGAATCAGTGATGGATTGCGCAAAAGATGCTTGTGGCATGAGAAGCGTGGGAGGTGGGTTGATTAGAAAAGGTAGTGAGTGGTGGGATGAAGAAGTAAGATTATTGGTGAAAAAGAAGAGAGAGGCATTTGGACGATTTTTGCAGGGAAAAAATGCAAATGATTTGGAGATGTATAAAAGAAAGAGGCAGGAGGTCAAGAGAAAGGTGCAAGAGGTGAAAAAGAGGGCAAATGAGAGTTGAGGTGAGAGAGTATCATTAAATGTTATGGAGAATAAAAAGATGTTTTGGAAGGAGGTAAATAAAGTGCGTAAGACAAGGGAAGAAATAGGAACTTCAGTGAAGGGGGCTAATTGGGAGGTGATAACAAGTAGTGGTGATGTGAGAAGGAGATGGAGTGAGTATTTTGAAGGCTTGGTGAATGTGTTTGATGATAGAGTGGCAGATATAGGGTATTTTGGTCGAGGTGGTGTGCAAAGTGAGAGGGTTAGGGAAAATGATTTGGTAAACAGAGAAGAGGTAGTAAAAGATTTGCGGAAGATGAAAGCCGGCAAGACAGCAGGTTTGGATGTTATTGCAGTGTAATTTATTAAAAAAGGGGGTGACTTTATTGTTGACTGGTTGGTAAGGTTATTTAATGTATGTATGATTCATGGTGAGGTGCCTGAGGATTGGCGAAATTCTTGCATAGTGCCATTGTACAAAGGCAAAGGGGATATATATATATATATATATATATATATATATATATATATATATATATATATATATATATATATATATATATATATATATATATATATACATATATATATATATATATATATATATATATATATATATATATATATATATATATATATATATATATATATATATATATATATATATATATATATATATATATATATATATATATATATATGTATATATATATATATATATATATATATATACATATATATATATATATATATATATATATATATATATATATATATATATATATATATATATATATATATATATATATATATATATATATATATATATATATGTATATATATATATGTATATATATATATATATATATATATATATATATATATATATATATATATATATATATATATATATATATATATATACATATATATATATATATATATATATATATATATATATATATATATATATATATATATATATATATATATATATATATATATATATATATGTGTGTGTGTGTGTGTGTGTGTGTGTGTGTATACGTATACGTTAAAGTGTATGGACGTGTGGATGTGTATGTATAAACATTTGTATGTGGGTTGGTTGGCCATTCTTTCGTCTGTTTCCTTGCGCTACCTCGCTGACGCGGGAGACAGCGACAAAGTATAATAAATATATAAATGTATATGAAAGCAAATACAAGCATATACATACATAAACATGGCGTATACATGCATATACCTACGCAGACATATACATGTATGCACATGTACATATTCATACTTTTACATATTCATACATTTCCTTTGCTACTCCGCCACACAGGAATTTGTACCATACCCCCCACTTCAGCGACGTCGCGCCATGAAAAGTGTAAAAGGCCACATTCATTCACACTCAGTCTGTAGTTGCCATATGTTATTCACCGACACCACAGCCCCCTTTCCACCTCCAGGCCCCACAAAACTTTCGTTTGCTTACTTCAGGCGTTTCACATGTCCTAGTTTCGTACATCAAGAAGCATGTCGACCCCAGTACACGACAGTGTTCCAATTCACTCTATTCCTTGTACGCCTCTCACCCTCCTGTATGTTCAATCCCAATCGCTAAGAATCTTTTTCACTTCATCCTTCCAATTTCAATTTGGTCTCCTGTTTCTCCTTGTTCCCTCCATCTCTGACACATACATCCTCTTTGTCAATCTTTCCTCACTCATTCTCTCCATATGTCCAAACCATTTCAACACACTCTCTTCTACTCTCTGAACCACACACTTTTTATTACCACACATACTCGGTCAAACCACCTCACATTACGCATTGTCCTGAAACATTTCATTTCCAACACACCAACCCTCCTCTGTACAACCTTGTCTATAGGCCATTCCTCGCAGTCATACAACATTGTTGGAACTACTATTCCTTGAAACACCCATTATTGCCCTCCGAGATAATATTCTCTCCTTCCACACATTTTTCATCACTCCCACAACCTTTGCCCCCTCCCCACCCTGTGACTCACTTCCGCTTCCATGGTTCCATTCGCTGCTAATTCCACCCTTAGATGTCTAAAACCTTTCATCTCCTCCAATTTTTCTTCACTCAAACTTACATCCTAATTAACTTTTCCCTCAACACTGCTGAACATTACTTTGCTTTTATTGACACATATTCTCAACTTTCTCCTTTAACATTCTTTTCCAAACCTAGACACCAACTTCCGCAGTTTCTCACTCGAATCAGCCACCACAGCTGTATCATTGGCGAAAAACAGCTGACTCACATTCTAGTCCCTCTCATGCCAAACAGACTGCATACTTGCCCCTTTTTCCAAAGTTCTAGCACTTACCTTCCTAACTATCCCATTCATAAACCCATGCCGAAGACCGACCTTTACTGGGAACCAATCACTCTCCTCTTTTCCCACTCGTACACATGCCTTACATCCTTGATAAAGACTTTTCACTGCTTCTAGCAATTTACCTCCCACACCATATACTGTTAAGGCCTTCCACAGGGCATCTCTATCAATCCTATCATTTGCCTTCCCCAGATCCATAAATGTTTCACACAAATTCATCTGTTTTTCTAAGTATTTGTCACACATTCTTCGAGACAAACACCTGATCCACACATTCTCTACCACTTCTGAAACCACACTGCTCGTTCCAATATGATGCTTTGTACATGCCTTCATCCTCTCATTCAAAACCCTACTGTACAATTTCCCAGGAATGCTTAACAAATTTATACCTCTGTAGTTTAAAAAATCACCTTTATCCCCTTTGCCTTTGTTCAATGGCACTATGCATACATTCCGCCAATCCTCAGGCACGACACCATGATCCATACATACGCTGAATATCCTCACCAACCATTCAACAATACAGTCAACCCCTTTCTTAATAGATTCTAGAGCGATACCATCCGAACCTGCCGCCTTGCCAGATTTCATCTTCTGCAAAACTTTCACTACCGCTTTTCACTATACCAAACCAATTTCCCTGACCGCTCTAACTTCGGACAACACCCCGACCAAAACACCCTACATCAGCCACTCTAAAATCAAATACATTCAACAAACCTTCAGAATACTCACACAATCTTCTCACTTCATCACTACCTCTTTTAACTTACCCCCTTGCCCCTTTCACCGATGCTCCCATTTGGTT
>NC_092269.1:20508091-20565133 GCF_036320965.1 Panulirus ornatus
GGGTGGTGAGAGTAAGTGAGCTTTTGGAAGGAATTTGTGTGAGGAAGTACCAGGAGAGACTGAGTACAGAATGGAAAAAGGTGAGAACAATGGATGTAAGGGGAGTGGGGGAGGAATGGGATGTATTTAGGGAATCAGTGATGGATTGCGCAAAAGATGCTTGTGGCATGAGAAGAGTGGGAGGTGGGTTGATTAGAAAGGGTAGTGAGTGGTGTCATGAAGAAGTAAGAGTATTAGTGAAAGAGAAGAGAGAGGCATTTGGACGATTTTTGCAGGGAAAAGTTGAAATTGAGTGGGAGATGTATAAAAGAAAGAGACAGGAGGTCAAGAGAAAGGTGCAAGAGGTGAAAAAAAGGGCAAATGAGAGTTGGGGTGAGAGAGTATCATTAAATTTTAGGGAGAATAAAAAGATGTTCTGGAAGGAAGTAAATAAAGTGCGTAAGACAAGGGAGCAAATGGGAACTTCAGTGAAGGGCGCAAATGGGGAGGTGATAACAAGTAATGGTGATGTGAGAAGGAGATGGAGTGAGTATTTTGAAGGTTTGTTGAATGTGTTTGATGGTAGAGTGGCAGATATAGGGTGTTTTGGTCGAGTGTCGAGTGAAGTGTTTTAGATATCTGGGAGTGGATCTGGCAGCGGATGGAACCATGGAAGCGGAAGTGGATCATAGGGTGGGGGAGGGGGCGAAAATTCTGTGAGCCTTCAAGAATGTGTGGAAGTCGAGAACATTATCTCGGAAAGCAAAAATGGGTATGTTTGAAGGAATAGTGGTTCCAACAATGTTGTATGGTTGCGAGGCGTGGGCTATGGATAGAGTTGTGCGCAGGAGGATGGATGTGCTGGAAATGAGATGTTTGAGGACAATGTGTGGTGTGAGGTGGTTTGATCGAGTAAGTAACGTAAGGGTAAGAGAGATGTGTGGAAATAAAAAGAGCGTGGTTGAGAGAGCAGAAGAGGGTGTTTTGAAATGGTTCGGGCAAATGTAGAGAATGAGTGAGGAAAGATTGACCAAGAGAATATATGTGTCTTAGGTGGAGGGAACGAGGAGAAGAGGGAGACCAAATTGGAGGTGGAAAGATGGAGTGAAAAAGATTTTGTGTGATCGGGGCCTGAACATGCAGGAGGGTGAAAGGAGGGCAAGGAATAGAGTGAATTGGAGCGATGTGGTATACCGGGATTGACGTGCTGTCAGTGGATTGAATGAAGGCATGTGAAGCGTCTGGGGTAAACCATGGAAAGCTGTGTAGGTATGTATATTTGCGTGTGTGGACGTATGTATATACATGTGTATGGGGGTGGGTTGGGCCATTTCTTTCGTCTGTTTCCTTGCGCTACCTCGCAAACGCGGGAGACAGCGGCAAAGTATAATAAAAAAAATAAAATAAATAATATATATATATATATATATATATATATATATATATATATATATATATATATATATATATATATATATATATATAAAAAGGCAGGAGTTCAAGAAAAAGGTGCAAGAAGTGAAAAAGAGGGCAAATGAGAGTTGGGGTGAAAGAGTACCATTAAATTTCAAAGAGAATGTAAATATATAATAGAAGGAGGTAAATAAAGTGCGTAAGAAAAGAGAACAAATGGCAGCATTATTGAAATGGGCTAATGGGGAGGTGAATAAAAGTAGTGTTGATGTGAGAAGGAGATAGAGTGAGTGTTTTGAAGGTTTTTTTGAATGTGATTGATGATAGAGTGGCAGATATAAGGTGTTTTGGTTGAGGTGGTGTGCGAAGTGAGAGGGTTAGGGAGAGAGATTTGGTAAATAGGGAAGGGGTAGGAAAAGCTTTGCGGAAGATGAACGCTGGGAAGACAACGATTTTGGATGGTATTGCAGTGGAATTTTTTTTTAAAAAATGAGTAATTGTGTTTTAGACTGATTAGTAAGGATATTCAACATATGTATGGCTCATGGTTAGGTGCCTGAGGATGGCGGAATGCATGCATAGTGCCATTGTACATAGGCAAAGGGGATAAAAGTGAGTGCTCAAATTACAGGAGTATAAGTTTGCTGAGTATTCCTGGGAAATTATATGGGAGGGTATTGATTGAGAGGGTGAAGGCATGTACAGAGCATCAGATTGGGGAAGAGCAGTGTGGTTTCAGAAGTGGTAGAGGATCTGTGGATTAGGTGTTTGCTTTGAAGAATGTATGTGAGAAATAATTAGAAAATGCAAATAGATTTGTATGTAGCATTTATGGATCTGGAGAAGGCATATGATAGAGTTGATAGAGATGCTCTGTGGAAGGTATCAAGAATATTGGTGTGGGAAGCAAGTTGCTAGAAGCAGTGAAAAGCTTTTATCGAGGATGTAAGGCATTTGTGCGAGTAGGAAGAGAGGAAAGCGATTGGTTCTCAGAGAATGTCTGTTTGCGGCAGGGGTGCGTGATGTGTCCATAATTGTTTAATTTGTTTATGGATGGGGTTGTTAGGGAGGTGAATTCAAGGGTTTTGGAAAGAGGGGCAAGTATTCAGTCTGGTGTGGATGAGAGAGCTTGGGAAGTGAGTCCGTAGTTGTTCGCTGACGATATAGCGCTGGTGGCTGATTCGGATGAGATATTGCAGAAGCTGGTGACTGAGTTTGGTAAAGTGTGTGAAAGAGGAAAGCTGAGAGTAAATGTGAATAAGTGCAAGGTTATTAGGCACAGAAAGGTTGTAGGAGGTAAGTTTGAATGGAGAAAAACTGGAGGAAGTGAAGTGTTTTAGATATCTGTCAATGGATTGAAGCAGGGTACGTGAAGCGTCTGGGGTAAACCATGGAGAGCTTTGTGGGGCCTGGACTTGGAAAGGGAGCTGCGGTTTCGGTGCATTATATATGACAGCTAGAGACTGAGTGTGAACGATTGTGGCCTTTGTTGTCTTTTTCTAGTGCTGCCTGATGCATATGCGGGGGGAGGGGGTTGTCATTCCATGTGTGGCGGGATGGCGACGGGAATGAATAAGGGCAGACAGTGTGAATTATGTACATGTGTATATATGTATATATATGTGTGTGTGTATATATTTGTATCTATCTGTGTGTGTATATATATGTATATGTTGAGATGTACAGGTATGTATATGTGCGTGCGTGGACGTGTATGTATATACGTGTGTATATGGGCGGTTTTGGCTATTCTTTCGTCTGTTTCCTTGCGCTAGGTCTCTAACGCGGGAGGCAGCGACAAAGTACAATAGAAATAGAATGAATATTAATATATACATATATATATATATATATATATATATATATATATATATATATATATATATATATATATATATATATATATATATATATATATATATATATATATATATATATATATATATATATATATATATATATATATATACATATATATATATATATTTTTCTTTTCTTTTAAACTATTCGCCATTTCCCGCATTAGCGAGGTAGCGTTAAGAACAGAGGACTGGGCCTATCCTCACCTGGCCCCCTCTGTTCCTTCTTTTGGAAAGATTTAAAAAAAAAAAAAAAAAACGAGAGGGGAGGATTTCCAGCCCCCCGCTCCCTCCCCGTTTAGTCGCCTTCTACGACACGCAGGGAATACGTGGGAAGTATTCTTAATCCCCTATCCCCAGGGATATATATATATATATATATATATATATATATATATATATATATATATATATATATATATATATATATATATATATATATATATATGTATATATGTATATATATATATATATATATATATATATATATATATATATATATATATATATATATATATATATATATATATATATATATATATATATATATATATATATATATATATACATCTTTTCTTTTCTTTCTTTCTTTCAAACTATTCGCCATTTCCCGCATTAGCAAGGTAGCGTTAAGAACAGAGGACTGGGCTTCTGAGGGACTATCCTCACCTGGCCCCCTTCTCTGTTCCTTCTTTTGGAAAATTAAAAAAACAAAACAAGAGTTGAGGATTTCCAGCCCCCCGCTCCCTCCCCTTTTAGTCGCCTTCTACGACACGCAGGGAATACGTGGGAAGTATTCTTTCTCCTCTATCCCCAGGGATAATATATATATATATATATATATATATATATATATATATATATATATATATATATATATATATATATATATATATATATATATATATATATATATATATATATATATATATATATATATATATATATATATATGTGTGTGTGTGTGTGTGTGTGTGTGTGTGTGTGTGTATCAAATAATGCATCAAATAATTTGCTGTAGATGAAGGACGACACTTGCCTTCAGGAGCATTTTGCAAAATATATATCTCTTTTCCGTGTGATTAACGACAAATCCCCTGCAGGATCATGGCAATGACTGAGGCCGGATTATTCAACAAGTGGATGAAGACAGGAGATTCCAACTCTGATATTTGTGAATATGAACCAGACAAGATTACCATCAAGACATCTCTCGCCCTCAGTAATCTTTGGGTAATGAAGTAGACTATCAGTCTATATGATATTCTCATTGCTGATGTGACGAAGTCATCCTTGCGATAGATGTAGTGTTCTATCAATAGCTAATAGAGTGGCTTAAGATCATATCCTAGTGATAGATTTGGTGTTACATTAATAATCAGAGTTCTGCTGTATGATCATAAGAGTTGCTCTCACTCACTCTGCTGGTGTCTTCTTTCCAGGGTATGTTCGTCGTCCTCAGCTTTGGGTATATAGCCAGCCTGTTAGCCTTCTCACTGGAGATGCTCGTCGCTATTTGTCTAACAGATTTAGCGCCAGTAAGAATTAGCTACTAGAAATTTAATTTTCTGGTTGCAGTATGTTGCAGTCATTTATATATATATATATATATATATATATATATATATATATATATATATATATATATATATATATATATATATATATATATATATATATATATATATATATATATATATATATAAATATATATATATATATATATTATATATATATATATATATATATTTATATATATATATATATATATATATATATATATATATATATATATATATATATATATATATATATATATATATATATATATTTAAATATATATATATATATTTTTTTTTTTTTTTCATACTACTCGCCATTTCCCGCGATAGCGAAGTAGCGTTAAGAACAGAGGACTGGGCCTTTGAGGGAATACCCTCACCTGGCCCCCTTCTCTGTTCCTTCTTTTGGAAAATTAAAATAAAAAAATGAGAGGGGAGGATTTCCAGCCACCCGCTCCCTTCCCTTTTAGTCGCCTTCTACGACACGCAGGGAATACGTGGGAAGTATTCTTTCTCCCCTATCCCCAGGGATAATATATATATATATTTTTTTTTTTTTTTTTTTTTTCATACTTTGTCGCTGTCTCCCGCGTTTGCGAGGTAGCGCAAGGAAACAGACGAAAGAAATGGCCCCCCCCCCCCCCCCATACACATGTACATACGTCCACACACGCAAATATACATACCTACACAGCCTTCCATGGTTTACCCCAGACGCTTCACATGCCTTGATTCAATCCACTGACAGCACGTCAACCCCTGTATACCACATCGCTCCAATTCACTCTATTCCTTGCCCTCCTTTCACCCTCCTGCATGTTCAGGCCCCGATCACACAAAATCTTTTTCACTCCATCTTTCCACCTCCAATTTGGTCTCCCTCTTCTCCTCGTTCCCTCCACCTCCGACACATATATCCTCTTGGTCAATCTTTCCTCACTCATTCTCTCCATGTGCCCAAACCATTTCAAAACACCCTCTTCTGCTCTCTCAACCACGCTCTTTTTATTTCCACACATCTCTCTTACCCTTACGTTACTTACTCGATCAAACCACCTCACACCACACATTGTCCTCAAACATCTCATTTCCAGCACATCCATCCTCCTGCGCACATCTCTATCCATAGCCCACGCCTCGCAACCATACAACATTGTTGGAACCACTATTCCTTCAAACATACCCATTTTTGCTTTCCGAGATAATGTTCTCGACTTCCACACATTTTTCAAAGCTCCCAAAATTTTCGCCCCCTCCCCCACCCTATGATCCACTTCCGCTTCCATGGTTCCATCCGCTGACAGATCCACTCCCAGATATCTAAAACACTTCACTTCCTCCAGTTTTTCTCCATTCAAACTCACCTCCCAATTGACTTGACCCTCACCCCTACTGTACCTAATAACCTTGCTCTTATTCACATTTACTCTTAACTTTCTTCTTCCACACACTTTACCAAACTCAGTCACCAGCTTCTGCAGTTTCTCACATGAATCAGCCACCAGCGCTGTATCATCAGCGAACAACAACTGACTCACTTCCCAAGCTCTCTCATCCCCAACAGACTTCATACTTGCCCCTCTTTCCAGGACTCTTGCATTTACCTCCCTAACAACCCCATCCATAAACAAATTAAACAACCATGGAGACATCACACACCCCTGCCGCAAACCTACATTCACTGAGAACCAATCACTTTCCTCTCTTCCTACACGTACACATGCCTTACATCCTCGATAAAAACTTTTCACTGCTTCTAACAACTTGCCTCCCACACCATATATTCTTAATACCTTCCACAGAGCATCTCTATCAACTCTATCATATGCCTTCTCCAGATCCATAAATGCTACATACAAATCCATTTGCTTTTCTAAGTATTTCTCACATACATTCTTCAAAGCAAACACCTGATCCACACATCCTCTACCACTTCTGAAACCGCACTGCTCTTCCACAATCTGATGCTCTGTACATGCCTTCACCCTCTCAATCAATACCCTCCCATATATATATATATATATATATATATATATATATATATATATATATATATATATATATATATATATATATATATATATATATATATATATATATATATATATATATACATATATATATATATATATGTATATATATATGTATATATACATATATATATATATATATGTATATATATATATATATATATATATATATATATATATATATATATATATATATATATATATATATATATATATATATATATATATATATATATATATATATATATATATATATATATATATATATATATATATATATATATATATATATATATATATATATATATATATATATATATATGACAAACTGCAGAAGCTGGCGACTGAGTTTGGTAAAGTGTGTGAAAGAAGAAATTTAAGAGTAAATGTGAATAAGAGCAAGGTTATTAGGTACACTAGGGTTGAGGGTCAAGTCAATTGGGAGGTAAGTTTGAATGGAGAAAAACTGGAGGAAGTAAAGTGTTTTAGATATCTGGGAGTGGATCTGGCAGCGGATGGAACCATGGAAGCGGAAGTGAATCATCGGGTGGGGGAGGGGGCGAAAATCCTGGGAGCCTTGAAGAATGTGTGGAAGTCGAGAACATTATCTCGGAAAGCAAAAATGGGTATGTTTGAAGGAATAGTGGCTCCAACAATGTTGTATGGTTGCGAGGCGTGGGCTATGGATAGAGTTGTGCGCAGGAGAGTGGATGTGCTGGAAATGAGATGTATGAGGACAATGTGTGGTGTGAGGTGGTTTGATCGAGTAAGTAATGTAAGGGTAAGAGAGATATGTGGAAATAAAAGGAGCGTGGTTGAGAGAGTAGAGGAGGGTGTTTTGAAATGGTTTGGGCACAGGGAGAGAATGAATGAGGAAAGATTGACCAAGAGGATATATGTGTCGGAGGTGGAGGGAACGAGAAGTGGGAGACCAAATTGGAGGTGGAAAGATGGAGTGAAAAAGATTCTGAGTGATCGGGGCGTGAACATGCAGGAGGGTGAAAGGCGGGCAAGGAATAGAGTGAATTGGATCGATGTGGTATACCGGGGTTGACGTGCTGTCAGTGGATTGAATCAGGGCATGTGAAGCGTCAGGGGTAAACCATGGAAAGCTGTGTGGTGCCTGGATGTGGAAAGGGAGCTGTGATTTCGGGCATTATTGCATGACAGCTAGAGACTGAGTGTGAAAGAATGAGGCCTTTGTTGTCTTTTCCTAGCGCTACCCCGCACACATGAGGGGGGAGGGGGATGGTATTCCATGTGTGGTGAGGTGGCGATGGGAATGAATAAAGGCAGACAGTGTGAACTGTGTGCATGGGTATATATGTATGTGTCTGTGTGTGTATATATATGTGTACATTGAGATGTATAGGTATGTATATTTGCGTGTGTGGACGTGTGTGGGGGTGTGTTGGGCCATTTCTTTCGTCTGTTTCCTTGCGCTACCTCGCAATCGCGGGAGACAGCGACAAAGCAAAATAAATAATAAATAAATATATATATATATATATATATATATAAATATATATGTAGAAATAAATATATACATATATATATATATATATATATATATATATATATATATATATATCTATATAACATATATATATATATATCTATATATATATATATATATGTATATATATATATATATATATATATATATATATATATATATATATATATATATATATATATGGTTGCGAGGCGTGGGCTATGGATAGAGTGGTGCGCAGCAGGATGGATGTGCTGGAAATGAGATGTTTGAGGACAATGTGTGGTGTGAGGTGGTTTGATCGAGTAAGTAACGTAAGGGTAAGAGAGATATGTGGAAATAAAAAGAGCGTGGTTGAGAGAGCAGAAGAGGGTGTTTTGAAATGGTTCGGGCACATAGAGAGAATGAGTGAGGAAAGATTGACCAGGAGGATATATGTGTCGGAGGTGGAGTGAACGAGGAGAAGAGGGAGACCAAATTGGAGGTGGAAAGATGAAGTGAAAAAGATTTTGTGTGATCGGGGCCTGAACATGCAGGAGGGTGAAAGGAGGGCAAGGAATAGAGTGAATTGGAGCGATGTGGTATACCGGGGTTGACGTGCTGTCAGTGGATTGAATCAGGGCATGTGAAGCGTCTGGGGTAAACCATGGAAAGCTGTGTAGGTATGTATATTTGCGTGTGTGGACGTATGTATATACATGTGTATGGGGGTGGGTTGGGCCATTTCTTTCGTCTGTTTCCTTGCGCTACCTCGCAAACGCGGGAGACAGCGGCAAAAAAAAAAAAAAAGATATATATATATATATATATATATATATATATATATATATATATATATATATATATATATATACACGTCCACTCCCAAATATCTAAAACACTTTACTTCCTCCAGTTTTTCTCCATTCAAAATTACCTCCCAATTGACTTGACCCTCAACCCTGCCGTACCTAATAACCTTGCTCTTATTCACATTTACTCTTAACTTTCTTCTTCACACACTTTACCAAACTCAGTCACCAGCTTCTGCAGTTTCTCACATGAATCAGCCACCAGCGCTGTATCATCAGCGAATAACAACTGACTCAAACCCCAAGCTCTCTCATCCACAAAAGACTGCATAGTTGCCCCTTTTTCCAAAACTCTTGCATTCACCTCCCTAACAACCCCATCCATAAACAAATGAAAGAAAAAACAACCATGGAGACATCACACACACCCGTGCCGCAAACCTACATTCACTGACAACCAAACACTTTCCTCTCTTCCTACACGCACACATGCCTTACATCCTCGATAAAAACTTTTCACTGCTTCTAACAACTTGCCTCCCACACCATATATTCTTAGTACCTTCCACAAAACATCTCTATCAACTCTATCATATGCCTTCTCCAGATCCATAAATGTTACATACAAATCCATTTGCTTTTCTAAGTATTTCTCACATACATTCCTCAAAGCAAACACCTGATCCACACATCCTCTACCACTTCTGAAACCACACTGCTCTTCCCCAATCTGATGCTCTGTACATGCCTTCACCCTCTCAATCAATACCCTCCCATATAATTTACCAGGAATACTCAACAAACCTATACCTCTATAATTTGAGCACTCACCCTTATCCCCTTTGCCTTTGTACAATGGCACTATGCAAGCATTCCGCCAATCCTCAGGCACCTCACCATGAATAATACATATATTAAATAACCTTACTAACCAGTCAACAATACAGTCACCCCCTTTTTAATAAATTCCACTGCAATACCATCCAAACCTGCTGCCTTGTCGGCTTTCATCTTCCGCAAAGCTTTTACTACCTCTTCTCTGTTTACCAAAGCATTTTCCCTAACCCTCTCACTTTGCGCACAACCTCGACCAAAACACCTATATCTGCCAATGTATCATCAAACACATTCAACAAACCTTCAAAATACTCACTCCATCTCCTTCTCACATCACCACTACTTGTTATCACCTCCCCATTAGCCCCCTTCACTGAAGTTCCCATTTGCTCCCTTGTCTTACGCACTCTATTTACCTCCTTCTAAAACATCTTTTTATTCTCCCTAAAATATAATGATACTCTCTCACCCCAACTCTCATTTGCCCTCTTTTTCACCTCTTGCACTTTTCTCTTGACCCCCTGCCTCTTTCTTTTATACATCGCCCACTCATTTGCATTTTTTCCCTGCAAAAATCGTCCAAATGCCTCTCTCTTCTCTTTCACTAATAATCTTACTTCTTCATCCCACCACTCACTACCCTTTCTAATCAGCCCACCTCCCACGCTTCTCATACCAGAAGCATCTTTTTTGAAAGCCATCACAGCTTCCCTAAATACAACACATTCCTTCTCAACTCCCCTTACCACCTTTGTTCTCACCTTTTTTCCATTCCGCACTCAGTCTCTCCTTGTACTTCGTCACACAAGTCTCCTTCCCAAGCTCACTAACTCTCACCACTCTCTTCACCCCTAGCATTCTCTCTTCTTTTCTGAAAACCCATACAAATCTTCACCTTCGCCTCCACAAGATAATGATCAGACATCCCTCCAGTTGCACCTCTCAGCACTTTGACATCCAAAAGTCTTTCTTTCGCGCGGGTATCAATTAACACGTAATCCAATAATGCTCTCTATCCCTGGGGATAGGGGAGAAAGAATACTTCCCACAATTCCTCACGTGTCCGTAGAAGGCGACGAAAGGGGACGGGAGCGGGGGGGCCAGAAACCCTCTCCTCCTTGTATTTTAACTTTCTGAAAGGGGAAACATATATATATATATATATATATATATATATATATATATATATATATATATATATATATGGTAAAGTGTGTGAAAGAGGAAAGTTAAGAGTAAATGTGAATAAGAGCAAGGTTATTAGGTACAGTAGGGTTGAGGGTCAATTCAATTGGGAGGTGAGTTTGAATGGAGAAAAACTGGAGGAAGTGAAGTGTTTTAGATATCTGGGAGTGGATCTGGCAGCGGATGGAACCATGGAAGCGGAAGTGGATCATAGGGTGGGGGAGGGGGCGAAAATTCTGGGAGCCTTGAAGAATGTGTGGAAGTCGAGAACATTATCTCGGAAAGCAAAAATGGGTATGTTTGAAGGAATAGTGGTTCCAACAATGTTGTATGGTTGCGAGGCGTGGACTATGGATAGAGTTGTGCGCAGGAGGATGGATGTGCTGGAAATGAGATGTTTGAGGACAATGTGTGGTGTGAGGTGGTTTGATCGAGTAAGTAACGTAAGGGTAAGAGAGATGTGTGGAAATAAAAAGAGCGTGGTTGAGAGAGCAGAAGAGTGTGTTTTGAAATGGTTTGGTCACATGGAGAGAATGACTGAGGAAAGATTGACCAAGAGGATACATGTGTCGGAGGTGGAGGGAACGAGGAGAAGAGGGAGACCAAATTGGATGTGGAAAGATGGAGTGAAAAAGATTTTGTGTGATCGGGGCCTGAACATGCAGGAGGGTGAAAGGAGGGCAAAGAATAGAGTTAATTGGAGCGATGTGGTATACCGGGGTTGACGTGCTGTCAGTGGATTGAATCAAGGCATGTGTATGGGGGTGGGTTGGGCCATTTCTTTCGTCTGTTTCCTTGCGCTACCTCGCAAACGCGGGAGACAGCGACAAAGCAAAAAAAAAAAAAAAAAAATATATATATATATATATATATATATATATATATATATATATATATATATATATGTATGATGCGAGTAAATAAAAACATATATACATATTCTAGTATTGTTTATATTACCTTATCACTAAAACGTCATGAATATATGATTATATATCCGGTAACTTGTACCGTTATTTTGATTTCGCAGTGAAGTAATTGGAAATAACCTCCATAACATTTACATTTTAATGAAGATATTATCAGTCTCTTATGCCGATAAACAACTAGGGTGGAAGACTCCCTTAATGGAAAATAATCCCATCCACTTGTGTAGATCATTGCAGTCATCTTCCGTTACGAAGTTATTATCACAGATGTTCCATAATGTTAGTTAAAGATACCAATTTACATGTACGTCAGCTGCCACTAACATCTTCAGGAACCAAATAAAGTTAAACGCTGTTGTTATCAGCACAGTGATTATTTTTCTATTAAGTAATTGCCCGACACAGAGCATCCAGCTAGATAAAGGTTATCATACACCACGAGTCGGCTAAGAACCCTGGGAAGGGCGGCTGGTTGCCTCGGCCACCCGGTGTTTAAAGCACACACATTCTATTGCTTTTACGTGTGTCCCAACGTGGTGTATATACATATTTGTCACACGATCCGAGCCGCTTGAGACTGAAGTCCATGCTATCCCCACCGAGATCAGGTTGGGACACAAGTAAAAACACTGGAAGTCTAGTGTGTGTGTCATTCAACCTCCGTGTGGCCGGGGCAGCCAGACGCTCTACCCAGGGTTCGAAGTCGACCCGTGCTGTATACACATTTGTCTGTCCATCGATATAAAGGTTATTATAGTGAATATCATCTTATCAAAGGGCATAGATCTCTCAATACGCCATAAGTGATTTATATCACAAGATATCTACATCCCAAAAATGGTCGTTATACAAGTAACTCACTTTTATTTTCTAACTGTGAAATCACTAAACAATGATGGACTCCATTACACTAGAAATTATATTTACAAATATCTATCCCAAACATCAAAATCTGAAAATAGAAATGAATTTCATTAATGATATATGATTATAAAATTTCATAATTGCAAGACGTCCCTTTTAAGCATAAACTAAGTGATAATATTATAGATTAATTGGCTAATTCCTTATATGCAATTATTCTAATGAAATCTCTGAATGTGTCATAAACCAGAAGATAAGTATGTTAAACGTAACAATAAGTATGTGTGGAAATGAAAAGTGTGGTTAAGAAAGTAGAAGAGGGTGTATTGAAATGGTTTGGTCACATGGAGAGAATGAGTGATGAAAGATTGACAAAAAGAATATATGTGTCAGAGGTGGAAGGAACAAGAAGTGGGAGACCAAATTAGAGGTGGAAGGATGGAGTGAAAAAGATTTTCAGCGATCGGGGCCTTAACATACAGGAAGGTGAGAGGCGTGCAAGGAATAGAGAGAATTGGAACGATGTGGTATACCAGGGTCGACGTGCGATCAATGGACTGAACCAGGGAGTGTGAAACGTCTGGGGTAAACCAAGGAAAGGTCTATGGCTGGATGTGGATAGGGAGTTCTGGTTTCAGTGCATTACACATGCCAGCTAGAGACTGAGTGTGAACAAATGTGTCCATTTTTGTCTGTTTTCCTGGCGCTCCCTCTCTGAATCAGGGTTTAGCGATACATTTCAACGTATACATACATACACATGCACAGACATACAAATATATGCACATGTAAATATCCATACTTCCTGCATTCATCATTTTCCATCGCCACCCCGCCACACACGAAATAGCATTGCCTCCCACCCCTAGCGAGGCAGCGCCAGGAATAGACAAAAATAGACCACATTCGTTCACTCTCAGTCTCAAGCTGTCATGTGTAATGTACCGAAACCACAGGCTGCCTTTCCGCATCCAGGCCCCACAGATCTTTCTATGGTTTACTCCAAATGCTTCACATGCCCTGGTTCAAGCCATTGGCACCACGTCGACTCCGGTATATACCATCGTTCCAATTCACTCTCTACTCCTTGCACACCTTTCTCCCTCCTGTGTGTTCAGGCCTTGATCACTCAAAAACTTTTTCGCTCCATCCTTCCACCTCCAATTTGGTCTCCCGCTTATCCATGTCTGACATATATATCCCCTTTGTCAATATTTCCTCACTCATTCTCTCCATGTATACAAACCATTTCAACACACCCTCTTCTGCTCTCAACCACACTCTTTTTCTTACCACATATCTCTCTCACCCTTTCATTACTTACTCGATCAAACCACCTCAAACCACATGTTGTCCTCAAACATTTCATTTCCAATACATCCACCCTCCTCTGCAATACCCTGTCTATACCCCATCCCTCGTAACCATAAAACATTGTTGGAACCACTGTTCCTTCAAACATACCTATTTTAGCTCTCCGAGATAGCGTTCTCGCTTCCATACATTCTTCAAAGCTCTAGAACCTTCACCCGCTCCCCCAACCTGTGACTCACTTCTGCTTCCATGGATCCATACGCTGCTATGTCCACTCCCAGATATCTAAAACACTTCATTTCCTCCAGTTTTTCTCCATTCAAACTTACCTTCCAGTTAACTTGTCCCTCAACCCTACTGAAACTAATAACCTTGCACTTATTCACATTTACTTTCAACTTTCTTCTTTCAAACACTTTACAAAACTCAGTCACCAACTTCTGCAGTTTCTCACCCGATTCAGCCACTAGCTCTGTATCATCAGCGAACAACAACTGACTCACTTCCCTTGCCCAAATACAGAACAGACTACAAACTTGCTCCTCTCTCCAAAATTTGCATTCACCTCTTAAATCACCGCATCCATAAACAAAGTAACCAACCATAGAGACATCACGTATCCCTGTCGCAAACCGACATTCACTGGGAACCAATAATTTTCTCTTCCTATTCGTACAAGTGCCTTACATCCTTGCTAAAAACATTTCACTGCTTCTAGCAACTTACCTCCCACCGCATGTACTCTTAAAACCTTCCACAAAGCACGTCTATCCACTTTATCATATGCCTTCTCCAGACTCATAAATGCTACATACGAATCCATCTGTTTTTCTGAATATTACTCAGATACATTTTTCAAAGGAAACACCTGATCCCTGCATCTTCTACTACTTTTGAAACTACTCAGCGCTTTTCCAATCTGATCCTCTGTACATGCTTCCACCCTCTCGATCAATACTCTCCCATATAATTTCCCAGGAACACTCAACAAACTTTTACTCTGTAATTCTACCTCTGTAATTTATCCCAGGTTACTTTGTACAATGGCAATATGCATGCATTCCGCCAATACTCAGCCACTTCACCATGATCCATATATACATTGAATATCCTAACCAACCAATCAACAACAGAGTCAACCCTTTTTTAAGGAATTTCATTGTAATACCATACTAACCCGCCGTCTTGCCGTCTTTCATCTTCCGAAAACTTTCACTATCTCTTTCTATTTACCAAATCATTCTCCCTGACCCTTTCACTTCGCACAACACCTCAACCAAAGCATTCTATTTCTACCACTCTATTAGTAGACACACACTCGTACAATATACATATTTTTTATTATTATTATTTTGCTTTGTCGCTGTCTCCCGCGTTTGCGAGGTAACGCAAGGAAACAGACGAAGGAAATGGCCCAACACACCCCCATACACAATGTATATACATACACGTCCACAAAACAATTCTCCCTGACTCTCACTTCGCACACCATCCCGACCAAAAACAACCTATATCTGCCACTCTATCATCAAAATACTCATTCTATCTCCTCACTTCATCACTAACTATTACTACTTCCTCCATCTCCTTCACCGATGTTCCCATTTGTTCTCTTGCCTTAAGCATGGTATTTGAATTATTCGAAAATATCTTTTATTTTCCCAAATGTTTAATGATACTCTCTCACCCTAATTCTCATCTGCCATCTTTTTCAACCCTTGTACCTTCCTCTTGACCTCCTGCCGCTTTAATTTTAAATTTCCCAGTTATCTGTACTCCATTTAAACGTCTCTCGTTTCTCTTTTACTAAAAAATTTACTTCTTCGTTTCTCTTTTACTAAAAAATGTACTTCTTTGTCATACTATTCACTGCCCTTTCTAATCTCCCCTCCTCCTACCTCTCTCATGCCAAATGTATGTTTTGCGCATGCCATCACTGCTTCCCTAAGCTCATCCAATTCTTCAACCACTCCCCTCCCGTCATTTGCTCTCACCTTTTGCCATTTTGTACTAAATTTCTCCTAGTTCTTTCTCACACAGGTGTCCTTTCCAAGCTCACCTACTCTCACGACTCAATTCTCCCAAAAAATTCTTCTTTTAGGAAAACCTCTACAAATCGTCACCTTTGCCTCCACAAGATAGTGATCAGACTTCCCTCCAGCCGCCCCTCTCAGCACAGTAACATCCAAACGTCTTTTTTACACGCCTATCAATCAACGTGTAATCCAATAATGCCATCTGACCATCTCTCATAGTCTAGGCACCAATAATCACCCATCTCTCTCCATCCACTTTCCGTCTTACTAACATAAATTTAGAATATATTTTCTTAAACTCTATCACATTTCCATGACTACTGCTTCAGGAGTAGTGCTACTCGCTCCTTAGCTCTTGTCCTCTCACTAGCCCTGACTTTACTCCCAAGACTTTTCCAAACCATTCTTCCTCTTTACCCATGAGCTTCGTTACACTCAGAGCCAGAAGATCCAGATTTCTTTCCTCAAACATACAACCTATCTCTCCTTTCTTCTCACTGCTTCTAGCAACTTACCTCCTACACCATACACTCTTAATACCTTCCACAGAGCATCTCTATCAACTCTATCATATACCTTCTCCAGGTCCATAAATGCTACATAAAAATCCATTTGTTTTTCTAAGTATTTCTCACATACATATTTCAAAGCAAACACCTGATCCACACATCCTCTACCACTTCTAAAACCAGACTGCTCTTCCCCAATCTGATGTTCTGTACATGCCTTCACCCTCTCAATCAATACCCCCCATATGATTTCCTAGGAATAATCAACAAATTCATACCTCTGTAATTTGAACACTCACCTTTATCCTCTTTGCCTTTGTACAGTGGCACTATGCATGCATTCCGCCAGTCCTCAGGCACTTCACCATGAGCCTTACATGCACTGAATATCCTCACCAACTAGTCAACAACACAGTCACCTTCTTTAAATACGTTCCACTGCAATACCATCCAAACCCGCCGCCTTGATGGCTTTCATCTTCCGCAACACTTTCACTACCTCTTCTCTGTTTACCAAGCCATTCTTCGCACACCTCCTCGACCAAAACACCCTATATCTGCCACTCTGTCATCTAACACATTCAACAAATCTTCAAAATACTCACTCTATCTCCTTCTCACATCACCACTACTTGTTATCACCTAGCCATTAGCCCCCCTCATCGATGTTCCCATTTCTTCTCTTGTCTTACGCACTTCATTTATCTCCTTCCAAGATATCTTTTTATTCTCCCTAAAATTTAATGATACTCTCACCCAAACTCTCATTTGCCCTCTTTTTCCCCTCTTGCACCTTTCTCGACCTCCTGCCTCTTTCTTTTATATATCTCTCAGTCATTTGTACTATTTCCCTGCAAAAAACCTTCCAAATGCCTCTTTCTTCTCTTTCACCTAATAATCTTACTTCATCATCCCACCACTCACTACCCTTTCTAATCTGCCCACCTCCCACGCTTCTCATGCCACAAGCATCGTTTGCACAAGCCATCACTGCTTCGCTAAATACATCTCATTCCTCCCCGACTCCCCTTACGTCCTTTACTCTCACCTTTTTCCATTCTGCACTCAATCTCACCTGGTACGCCCTCACACGTCTCCTTTCCAAGCTCACTTACTGTCACCACTCTCTTCACCCCAACATTCTCTCTTCTTTTGTGAAAACCTCTATAAATCTTCACCTTCGCCTACACAAGATAATGATCAGACATCCCTCCAGTTGCACCTCTCAGCTCATTATCGTCCAAAAGTCTCTCTTTCACGCGCCTATCAATTAACACGTTATCTAATAACTCTCTCTGGCTATCTCTCCTACAAACATACGTATGATTATGTATGTCTCTTTTTAAACCAGGTATTCCCAGTCACCAGTCCCTTTTCAGCACACAAATCTATAAACTCTTCTCCATTTCCATTTACAGCAATGAACACCCTATGTACACCAATTATTCCCTCAACTGCCACATTACTCACATTTGCATTCAAATCACCCATCACTATAACCCGGTCTCGTGCATCAAAAGTGATAACACTCGCCTCTCATGATCTGTCTTCTCATACCCAGGTGTATAGGCACCAATAATTACTCATCTCTCTCCATCCACTTTCAGTTTTACCCATATCAATCTAAAGTTTACTTTCCTACATTCTATCACATACTCCCACAACTCCTGTTTCAGGAGTAGTGCTACTCTTTCCTTTGCTTTTGTCCTCTCATCTACCCCTGACTTTACTCCCAAATCATTCCCAAACCACTCTTCCACTTTACTCATTGTGGCTGTTGAAGGTTTGTATGATATATAAGAATATATATATGAGTATATATATATATATATATATATATATATATATATATATATATATATATATATATATATATATATATATATATATATATATATATATATATATATATATATATATATATATATATATATATTTTTTTTTTTTTTTTTTTTTTATACTTTGTCGCTGTCTCCCGCGTTTGCGAGGTAGCGCAAGGAAACAGACGAAAGAAATGGCCCAACCCCCCCCCCCCCATACACATGTACATACACACGTCCACACACGCAAATATACATACCTACACAGCTTTCCATGGTTTACCCCAGACGCGTCACATGCCTTGCTTCAATCCACTGACAGCACGTCAACCCCTGTATACCACATGACTCCAATTCACTCTATTTCTTGCCCTCCTTTCACCCTCCTGCATGTTCAGGCCCCGATCACACAAAATCTTTTTCACTCCATCTTTCCACCTCCAATTTGGTCTCCCTCTTCTCCTCGTTCCCTCCACCTCCGACACATATATCCTCTTGGTCAATCTCTCCTCACTCATTCTCTCCATGTGCCCAAACCATTTCAAAACACCCTCTTCTGCTCTCTCAACCACGCTCTTTTTATTTCCACACATCTCTCTTACCCTTACGTTACTTACTCGATCAAACCACCTCACACCACACATTGTCCTCAAACATCTCATTTCCAGCACATCCATCCTCCTGCGCACATCTCTATCCATAGCCCACGCCTCGCAACCATACAACATTGTTGGAACCACTATTCCCTCAAACATACCCATTTTTGCTTTCCGAGATAATGTTCTCGACTTCCACACATTTTTCAAGGCTCCCAAAATTTTCGCCCCCTCCCCCACCCTATGATCCACTTCCGCTTCCATGGTTCCATCCGCTGACAGATCCACTCCCAGATATCTAAAACACTTCACTTCCTCCAGTTTTTCTCCATTCAAACTCACCTCCCAATTGACTTGACCCTCACCCCTACTGTACCTAATAACCTTGCTCTTATTCACATTTACTCTCAACTTTCTTCTTCCACACACTTTACCAAACTCAGTCACCAGCTTCTGCAGTTTCTCACATGAATCAGCCACCAGCGCTGTATCATCAGCGAACAACAACTGACTCACTTCCCAAGCTCTCTCATCCCCAACAGACTTCATACTTGCCCCTCTTTCCAGGACTCTTGCATTTACCTCCCTTACAACCCCATCCATAAACAAATTAAACAACCATGGAGACATCACACACCCCTGCCGCAAACCTACATTCACTGAGAACCAATCACTTTCCTCTCTTCCTACACGTACACATGCCTTACATCCACGATAAAAACTTTTCACTGCTTCTAACAACTTGCCTCCCACACCATATATTCTTAATACCTTCCACAGAGCATCTCTATCAACTCTATCATATGCCTTCTCCAGATCCATAAATGCTACATACAAATCCATTTGCTTTTCTAAGTATTTCTCACATACATTCTTCAAAGCAAACACCTGATCCACACATCCTCTACCACTTCTGAAACCGCACTGCTCTTCCCCAATCTGATGCTCTGTACATGCCTTCACCCTCTCAATCAATACCCTCCCATATAATTTACCAGGAATACTCAACAAACTTATACCTCTGTAATTTGAGCACTCACTCTTATCCCCTTTGCCTTTGTACAATGGCACTATGCACGCATTCCGCCAATCCTCAGGCACCTCACCATAAGTCATACATACATTAAATAACCTTACCAACCAGTCAACAATACAGTCACCCCCTTTCTTAATAAATTCCACTGCAATACCATCCAAACCTGCTGCCTTGCCGGCTTTCATCTTCCGCAAAGCTTTTACTACCTCTTCTCTGTTTACCAAATCATTTTCCCTAACCCTCTCACTTTGCACACCACCTCGACCAAAACACCCTATATCTGCCACTCTGTCATCAGACACATGCATGGTGTTTTTGACAAGAAAATAGTGAAGTTGGAGAAAAATGTAGCTTAGACATTGAAGCTTATTGATACAGTGGTGAAATTGATGAGAACTGCTATTGACGTTTGTGTGAATAAATTGTACATTTCCTTTTCCATAGCCAGAGGTTGAACCATTATGTGACATTCATTTTTTTTTCATTCATTTCAAGCTAAAAGTTTGTTTTCTAAATTGTTTCTTACATTTTTCATATGTATATATATGTATGTGTGTGTGTGTGTGTGTATGTGCATATGTGTGTGTGTGTGTGTGTGTGTGTATATGTATATATATATGTATATTATCCCTGGGGATAGGGGTGAAAGAATACTTCCCACGTATTCCTCGCGTGTCGTAGAAAGCGACTAGAGGGGACGGGAGCGGGGGGCCGGAAATCCTCCCCTCCTTGTATTAACTTTCTAAAATGGGAATATATATATATATATACATATATATATATATATATATATATATATATATATATATATATATATATATATATATATATATATATATATATATATATATATATATATATATATTATCCCTGGGGATAGGGGAGAAAGAATACTTCCCACGTATTCCCTGCGTGTCGTAGAAGGCGACTAAAAGGGGAGGGAGCGGGGGGTTGGAAATCTTCCCCTCTCGTTTTTTTTTTTTTTTTTTTTTTTTTTTTTAATTTTCCAAAACAAGGAACAGAGAAGGGGGCCAGGTGAGGATATTCCCTCCAAGGCCCAGTCCTCTGTTCTTAACGCTACCTCGCTAATGCGAGAAATGGCGAATAGTTTGAAAAAAAAAAAAAAAATATATATATATATATGGGAACTTTTCGTGTTTCATTTTCCCCGTGGACTCATAGGAATATATATGTATATATATATATATATATATATATATATATATATATATATATATATATATATATATACATATTTATTTATACATATATATATATATATATATATATATATATATATATATATATATATATATATATTATATATATATATATATATATATATATATATATATGAATATATATATATATATATATATATATATATATATATATCACATACAAACCTCCAACAGCCAGGATCGAACCCGGGACCCCTGTGCAAGAGGCAGGCATGCTAACCGCTTGGCTATGGGCCAGGCCCATAGCCTAGCGGTTAGCATGCCTGCCTCTTGCACAGGGGTCCCGGGTTCGATCCTGGCTGTTGTAGGTTTGTATGTTCTATGGACGTGCGTGTTCATATGCACTTTATTCGCATATATATGCATATATATATATATATATATATATGTATTTTGTCGCTGTCTCCCGCGTTTGCGAGGAAGCGCAAGGAAACAGACGAAAGAAATGGCCCAACCCACCCCCATACATATGTATATACATACACGTCCACACACGCAAATATACATACCTACACAGCTTTCCATGGTTTACCCCAGACGCTTCACATGCCCTGATTCAATCCACTGACAGCACGTCAACCCCGGTATCCCATATCGATCCAATTCACTCTATTCCTTGCCCTCCTTTCACCCTAATGCATGTTCAGGCCCCGATCACACAAAATCTTTTTCACTCCATCTTTCCACCTCCAATTTGGTCTCCCACTTCTCCTCGTTCCCTCCACCTCCGACACATATATCCTCTTGGTCAATCTTTCCTCACTCATTCTCTCCATGTGCCCAAACCATTTCAAAACACCCTCTTCTGCTCTCTCAACCACGCTCTTTTTATTTCCACACATCTCTCTTACCCTTACGTTACTTACTCGATCAAACCACCTCACACCAAACATTGTCCTCAAACATCTCATTTCCAGCACATCCACCCTCCTGCGCACAACTCTATCCATAGCCCACGCCTCGCAACCATACAACATTGTTGGAACCACTATTCCTTCAAACATACCCATTTTTGCTTTCCGAGATAATGTTCTTGACTTCCACACATTCTTCAAGGCTCCCAGGATTTTCGCCCCTTTCCCCACCCTATGAACCACTTCCGCTTCCATGATTCCATCCGCTGCCATATCCACTCCCAGATATCTAAAACACTTTACTTCCTCCAGTTTTTCTCCATTCAAACTTACCTCCCAATTGACTTGACCCTTAACCCTACTGTACCTAATAACCTTGCTCTTATTCACATTTACTCTTAACTTTCTTCTTTCACACACTTCAGCAAACTCAGTCACCAGCTTCTGCATTTTTCACATGAATCAGCCACAAGAGCTGTATCATTAGCGAGCAACAACTGACTCACTTCCCAAGCTCTCACATCTCCAACAGACTTCATACTTGCCCCTCTTTCCAAAACTCTTGCATTCACCTCCCTAACAACCCCATCCATAAACAAATTAAACAACCATGGAGACATCACACACCCCTGCCGTAAACCTACATTCACTGAGAACCAATCACTTTCCTCGCTTCATACACGTACACATGCCTTACATCCTCGATAAAAACTTTTCACTGCTTCTAACAACTTGCCTCCCCCACCATATATTCTTAATACCTTCCACAGAGCATCTCCATCAACTCTATCATATGCCTTCTCCAGATCCATAAATGCTACATACAAATCCATTTGCTTTTCTAAGTATTTCTCACATACATTCTTCAAAGCAAACACCTGATCCACACATGCTCTACCACTTTTGAAACAACACTGCTCTTCCCCAATCTGATGCTCTGTAAATGCTTTCACCCTCTCAATCAATACCCTCCCATATAATTTACCAGGAATACTCGACAAACTTATACCCCTGTAATTTGAGCACTCACTCTTATCCCCTTTGCTTTTGTACAATGGCACTATGCACGCATTCCTCCAATCCTCAGGCACCTCACCATGAGTCATACATACATTAATGTATGTATATATATATATATATATATATATATATATATATATATATATATATATATATATATATATATATTTTTTTTTTTTTTTATTTATATTTTATTATACTTTGTCGCTGTCTCCCGCGTTTGCGAGGTACCGCAAGGAAACAGACGAAAGAAATGGCCCAACCCCCCCCCATACACATGTATATACATACGTCCACACACGCAAATATACATACCTACACAGCTTTCCATGGTTTACCCCAGACGCTTCACATGCCTTGATTCAATCCACTGACAGCACGCCAACCCCGGTATACCACATCGCTCCAATTCACTCTATTCCTTGCCCTCCTTTCACCCTCCTGCATGTTCAGGCCCCGATCACACAAAATCTTTTTCACTCCATACTTCCACCTCCAATTTGGTCTCCCTCTTCTCCTCGTTCTCTCCACCTCCGACACATATATCCTCTTGGTCAATCTTTCCTCACTCATTCTCTGCATGTGCCCAAACCACTTCAAAACACCCTCTTCTGCTCTCTCAACCACGCTCTTTTTATTTCCACACATCTCTCTTACCCTTACGTTACTCACTCGATCAAACCACCTCACACCACACATTGTCCTCAAACATCTCATTTCCAGCACATCCATCCTCCTGCGCACAACTCTATCCATAGCCCACGCCTCGCAACCATACAACATTGTTGGAACCACTATTCCTTCAAACATACCCATTTTTGCTTTCGAGATAATGTTCTCGACTTCCACACATTCTTCAAGGCCCCCAGAATTCTCGCCCCCTCCCCCACCCTATGATCCACTTCCGCTTCCATGGTTCCATCCGCTGCCAGATCCACTCCCAGATATCTAAAACACTTCACTTCCTCCAGTTTTTCTCCATTCAAACTCACCTCCCAATTGACTTGACCCTCAACCCTACTGTACCTAATAACCTTGCTCTTATTCACATTTACTCTTAACTTTCTTCTTCCACACACTTTACCAAACTCAGTCACCAGCTTCTGCAGTTTCTCACATGAATCAGCCACCAGCGCTGTATCATCAGCGAACAACAACTGACTCACTTCCCAAGCTCTCTCATCCCCAACAGACTTCATACTTGCCCCTCTTTCCAAAACTCTTGCATTTACCTCCCTAACAACCCATCCATAAACAAATTAAACAACCATGGAGACATCACACACCCCTGCCGCAAACCTACATTCAATGAGAACCAATCACTTTCCTCTCTTCCTACACGTACACATGCCTTACATCCTCGATAAAAACTTTTCACTGCTTCTAACAACTTGCCTCCCACACCATATATTCTTAATACCTTCCACAGAGCACCTCTATCAACTCTATCATATGCCTTCTCCAGATCCATAAATGCTACATACAAATCCATTTGCTTTTCTAAGTATTTCTCACATACATTCTTCAAAGCAAACACCTGATCCACACATCCTCTACCACTTCTGAAACCACACTGCTCTTCCCCAATCTGATGCTCTGTACATGCCTTCACCCTCTCAATCAATACCCTCCCATATAATTTACCAGGAATACTCAACAAACTTATACCTCTGTAATTTGAGCACTCACTCTTATCCCCTTTGCCTTTGTACAATGGCACTATGCACGCATTCCGCCAATCCTCAGGCACCTCATCATGAGTCATACATACATTAAATAACCTTACCAACCAGTCAACAATACAGTCACCCCTTTTTTAATAAATTCCACTGCAATACCATCCAAACCTGCTGCCTTGCCGGCTTTCATCTTCCGCAAAGCTTTCACTATCTCTTCTCTGTTTACCAAATCATATATATATATATATATATCATATATATCATATATATATATATATGTGTGTGTGTGTGTGTGTTTATGTGGGTGTGCTGGGCCATTCTTTCGTCTGTTTCCTTGCGCTACCTCGCTAACGTGAGAGACAGCGACAGAGTATGATAAATACTATAAATGAATTTTTATCCCTGGGGATAGGGGATTAAGAATACTTCCCACGTATTCCCTGCGTGTCGTAGAAGGCGACTAAAAGGGGAGGGAGCGGGGGGCTGGAAATCCTCCCCTCTCGTTTTTTTTTTTTTTAATTTTCCAAAAGAAGGAACAAAGGGGGCCAGGTGAGGATATTCCAAAAAAGGCCCAGTCCTCTGTTCCTAACGCTACCTCGCTAACGCGGGAAATGGCGAATAGTTTAAAAGAAAGAAAGAAAGAATTGTTAGAAGCATGTTCCCGTCTGTAGCAGATTACATATAGTATTACGCCATATGCAAAAGTTTACTAATTACGATGCTCTTTTACAAACATATAATGATACAGTTTCAAAAAATGTCACCACGAATGTGTATGGAGTGTGGAAAAGTGACAAATTGACATAGTCAAGTAATTAACCAGGGAAACTGAAATGACCGACTTAGCAACACAACGTGATTTCAAGTCACGCTGTAAACAGACGAGATGCAGTTGTGAGTCTGTTAAGTACCCTACCTCCTTGGAGACAGTTACCCAGCTCGGGTGACATATCATTCAACATCCGTTAAGAAAACCCGCGCAGTTTGTCTGGGTCGAGCCTGGTCGAGCAGTAAGGCATAAGTCAGGGTCCCAGCTAGGAAGTGTCTTAAGGACGTGTTTGACCCAGCGACGTTGTAGGAAGCGCGAGCACCGACTGACCTGCCGTGTAGGACGAAGGTCCATTGCCTGGGCGCAGACACACTCACGCCCAGAGACCTGGCTGACGTCCAGCTATCAAAAATCCAGCAAAGACCGTTCGTTATTAACTCAAGTGAACTTTCATCACCAGAGAACAAGACGTTTCTTGCAACTGAGAATTAGAATGTTTAGTTTTATTAGCATTTGTGTCACGAGGCAGCCCACATTATATCTGATACCGTGAGTAGCCTTAGATATTTGATATTAAGTAAACGTCCGCCGATCCATGCATAATGATTATGTCAGTAGTGTCGTCGCAACCGGTTAGATATTAAGAATCCTGCCAGTGGATGCTGACGTATACTTAATTATCATGTTATGTGTGCCCATTCATTGTATATTGTTAATAAATGTATTGAGGTTATTGGCTTTTTCTTAGCCCACAGGTAAGTGAGTAGTCAAGGTATCCTTGGCAGTCTGTTGGTATTGTTGGGTTATCAATGTCTGAATTAAGGGGTTTTACTTAAACCATGGCTATGGGTGCCCATGGTAATCTCGTCAACAAGCATCTATCAAATTATAATGTCTAGTAAGTACTACTCCCAATGATAACGCAACGACAGTATTCTTGTTTCTTCTTGTATATGTAATTATCTTTTCTTTATTTTCTACTCTCTTTTTTTCGAACCCCTACACTTGGTGGCAGAGCGTAGTTGCCTGGTAGATTACTCATGACTCGTAGCGACGGAAAGATGGATGTTTGGTTATGGAATGCGGCTATGAAGCTTTGGGCAGGGGAGGAAGCGATGGATGACTAAGTTACAAGCACTCGGGATGTGTGGCTACACATTTCAGGACTAGGAGTGCTAGAGATTTTTTGGGAGTTAGCAGTGTGACTCCTTGTGTTAAGGCGTGGTGGTTCACGGTATAGAAACGAGCCAGTTAGATTGCAGGTAGACGCAGAGTTAGTCTCATTAACGGGAAAGAAACTAGACCTAAGGATCTGGTTTCGGAAGTTAGACCAGAATCTCTTGCAGTTAGAGGGGGATGAGAGAGAGAGGGTTGGGTTTGTGTTGCGCCATCTAGAAGGGGGCGGCGGCAAGATGAGCACTTAACGAGAAAACTGAATGGGATAACGTGGCTGAGTTAAAGCGAGCACTGGAGAAGGTTTACGCTCCCAAACTGACAGTTCAACAGTGGGAAGATGAAATGATAGGTAGGATACAGAGACGATGAGATATTGTGGGAATTTCTGGATCGGCTGATTGATATTGATACTGAACTGAAGCGGTTAGGGGAAGCTTATTCAGACGTAAACCTAGGCAGCGCTTTGCAAGCAATTCAAGGGACGTGAAGAGCAGTATCAAGCTGAGGAAACACATTGAGTCACACCCGAACCAATCATTAACAGAGTGGGCTGAGTGGATAGTGGCGGAGGAGAGGGATTGGATAGAGGCGGAACGAGGAAGACGAACGACGGTAGTTAAATGAGAGAGAGAGAGAGCAGGGGTAACTAAAAGAGTCATGTCGTACATGGGAGTAGATAGAAAAGTGCTCGTTTCTTGCGCGGGGGAGTAAGGCATTACAGGCCTCAGTGGCCAACGGACAGTGACGATCACGCCCGAGACTAAGGGTACAACCGAGCACACGCGAGGAGTTAGTTCACGAGGGACCGGGCACAAAAGCCGGAAAATAGACCAGGCCTGACGGAGACCACATACCAGTCGGGCTGCCAGATTTTTGGGATGTAGAGCCGGACTCGGCCAAGCATTATTAGCAGTGGTGTGTAGTGATCAGGAGTTGCTGGGGAAAGGAACCAGTGAAGATAAGAGCAGCTTGTCTGCGAGTCCAGGTGCAGTTGGAAGGCTGGAAGATCTGGGGACTGGCAGACACGGGGGCAGAGGTTTCGCTCATTGGGGCGCGGTGGTATGAGGAGCAGCTACTGCCCCAAGGGGGTCCCAATTCACCATTGTTACGTAAGAATATGAGACGTCGGGGGCAACATCGGGCCGTGCAATGGCTACGTTCGAGCCTCGTTGGAGGTATGTGGTGTGACCGTGCATAATGTGGGTCTACTGGTTTGTGATCAGGGAACCGAAGACGTCAACTGCCAGATGGGCGGAAGTGGCGGAGGTCTGGCTCCCATCTGTGTTGGACGAGCTGGACACTAGGGAGCATAGAACAATGGGATGAATGCCTGGAGGAGGCCAGACAGGTTCGGACGCTGACAATCAAAAGTCAGGTCCCTGCCATCTCTCCTCATTGTAACAGGCTGGCGCCTGTCCGGATCCTGTCGTTAAGGAGATTCGCCCAACACGAAGTGTTGACAAAGCCACTAGCGGCAGACGATGATGTGTGCGCAAGCGAGGGAGGAGTCGTGATTCCCTCCATCATCGTCGTACGGCGAGGTATGGGACATGCTTTGGTGGCCCATATGTCCACAGGTTCAACGAAGTTGCAAAGGAAATGGCGGCTTGGTCGAGTTTGAACCGAAAGAGAGGTGAAGGAAGCCAGGAAAAGAGAAGTATGGGTTTAAGGCGTTGAATCTGAGAAATGCAAAGGAGTGAGCCAAGGATGAAAGTGCACGTGTAGTAGTTGACAGTGGAACCGCGGCAGGAGGTAGTTAGTCTTTTGGATGAGTTTAGGGACATATTCGAGTGCGAAGGTAATCCCACTAGCAAAGCCACTAAGGAGCGACACGAAATTCCTTTCGATACTAACCGCCCAAACCGGGCTCGTTATAGTTCATTTCGACTGAACCAGCTTCTGGAGGTGAGACAGCACATCAGTCAGTTGATAGAGCAGAGCGTGATAGAGCAAAGTCAGAACCCATACCCAGCAGCGATGCTCATTGTCAGGAAGCGGGATGGGCCGTTGTGACAATGCATTGATTACCGGAGACTCGCTGCTGTGACCATGAAAGATGCATTCCCTCTACCCAGGATCGACGAAACACTGGAGTCACTCGCAGGGGCTAAGATGTTCTTCACTTTTCGATTTGGCCACGGGCTATCATCAGATAGAAGTGAGCACCAAAGATAGAGGGAAAACAGCCCTCAGCATACTTTTGGCCATTTTCAGTTGAAGAGGCTTCCGATGGGGCTCTCGAATGGCCGAAGCACTTTCCAGCGTTACATGGAACGCATTCTGAGCGATAGGATCCTCTCCACTTTGTTCGTTTATCGAGACGACGTTATGGTGTTCTCGGGGACCGTGGATCAGCACTTAACAAGACTGAGGGAGTTGTTTGAGAGGATGAGGAAATACAGATTGAAATCTAAGCCAAAAAAAGTCCGAACTCATGGCACCGAAAGTCTCATACCTGGGGTATCAAGTGTCTTCGGAGGGGATCAACGCAGATCCAGAAAAGGTGAGGGTAGTTAGAGAGTGGCCAGTGCCAGCAACCGTGAGGTACGTTCGCGCGTTCATTGTGTTCAGCTCTTTCTATCGGTATGTCGTCAAGAATTTCGCGCAATTAGCCGCGCCCCTACATCAACTGATGGGTGGAAAGTCTAGTGAGGACAATATCGCAACAGGGGGGAAGGAATGTCAGATCGCCTTTAACAGGTCAAAGGAAGCACTAACTGAAGTGCCCGTCCTGAAATGCCCAGACTTTAACCAAGATTTGCTTTAGAGACGGACGCCAGCTTCCCCGGACTAGGTGCAGTGTTATCTCAAATGCAAGATGGCAATCTGTATACTGTTTGTTTTGCAAGCCTGCATCTCAGAAGATCGGAAAGGAACGTGTTAAACTACAGTTCAAGGAAAATAGAGATGCTAGAGCTGAAATGGGCGGTGGCAGATAAGTTTAGAGACTATCTAGTGGGTCGGCCCTTTACCGTGTACACTGATAACAATCCACTAAGTTACCTGAAAACCGCCATGCTAGGAGCCGTGGAGAGTAGGTGGTGTGCGGAGCTGGAGCAGTTTGATTTCACTATTAAGTATAAACTCGGGCAGGACAACATAGTAGCATTCGAGCTGTCCAGGATGTGTCAGACGGAAGAGGAGGATACTGAGGAGGAGTACACAACCATGCGGGTAAGGCAGGAGCATGATCCCACCCTGGGGCACTGGACACCCAACGAACTGCGCAACAGTCAGGCAGAGGCAGGCGCGATGGTGGCCGTGAGGAACTCTCTAGAAGAATTAGATGAAAGGGAGTTGAGAAAGTGGTCGGAAGATGACGTGTTGAGAAGGTTATACCTAGTGAGACACCAGTTACGGGTCGACGAGGGCGTACTGTGGTACAGGGAGAGTGCAGACGTAAACTTGTGGCGGGAACGGCCAGTGTTGACACATAGATTACAAAATATGTTGCTTCGGGCGTGCCAGGACCAGTTCGGACACCAAGGTAGGGACCAGACATTAGAACTGGTGCAGAGTCGAGGTTACTGGCTGGATCTGTGACAAAACGGCCCGGAAATACGCAGCAAAGTGCGAGAGATGTGTAGAAACGAAGGATGAGATGCCAAGCCCACGCCTTCCCTTGGGGACGGTGGAGGCTAGCAGGCTGTGGGAGATATTAGCTGCAAACTCCACGCTGTTGGAAAAAAGCAAAGGTTTCAAGAATATACTAGCAGTGGTAGACGTGTTTACTAGATTTGCATGGGCCAACCCTCCTAAAGACCAGAAAGCTGGTTTGATGGCCAGGGTGTTGAGAGAACAAGTGTTTGACAATTTCGGCCCACCCGATAAGCAGTTGTCAGTCCAGGGGCGTAATTTCACGAGCGCGCTAATCTATCAGCTGTGCCAACAAATACGGGGTCGAGAAGATGAGGACTTCTTAACGCCCGCAAGGAAATGGTATGGTGGAACGGTTCAACAGAACCTTGCATGGGCTTCTGATTACTCTTGAGGAGAAAAGAAGTGGCCAGAATACGTGACCACTCTCATGGCCCAGTATACTGCCACCCGGCACGCTGCCACCGGCGTGTCACCGTTCCGGCTGCTGTTCAGTGGAGAGCCTCGAATGATTCAAGACCCTGTGGTGGGCCCCTCAGACATGAAGTCTACAGAGGAGTGGGTTAGTGAGTTAGGGGAGACTCACCGTGTGGCGTGGGAGGCGGTGAAGGATCATGAGAAGGGGCAAAAGGGTATAGATAAAAGAAACAGCAATGCAGGTGCCAAGGGAAGTAACTGGGTTGTGGACAAAAGGTGCACCTCAGGAACAACACTAGGATAGGAAGGTAGAAACTGCATAATCACAGGTATCCGGAGCGATTGAAAACTGTACAAAGATTAGACGATAGGTTGGGGCTGTACAAGATTCAACGTAACCAGGGTGACATCGTAGAGACAAGAGTGGATCATCGAACCAATCTATGGACTGCCCCTCCACCGGATCCCGAGAATGGTCACTCGGAATTTGGTTAACAGAGTGGACTGCCGCGTGAGCTGAGGGATGGAGTGGCCAGTAGGGATCGAGGGGTTGTGGAACGAACCCAGGTTCGAATAGCCTTAGGTAAGGATGGGATGATGGAGGCGTCTTAAAGGAGAATTTGAGGGACAAAGATGGAAAGACTGAAGACTGGTGAGACAAGAAGGGAGTTCGTAAGTGACAGGCTTGTAGGACAGGGTTTCTGTTTGTTAAATGGAAATGAATTGGACATTTGTAGATGGGTCGCAGGGCTTGATGGTATATAGCCGAGACTACAGCCAGGTAGGCCGTGGAACAGGATTCGGTTGCAGGTGGCGCTAGGAGGAAGGATTAGAATGGTACAATTGTCGACCTGATATCCCTTCAGTGTGGGCTTGGGACAGCAGAGAGCACAGCTAGTGATCAGGCATAATTGCTGTTCTGAAGAACTATGAAAAATGGATCAGGCAGTAAGAAAGTGTTGGTAGAGACTTCAGGCAGTCATGAGGGATTAGGAATGAGGGTAGTAGCCGGCTCAAGCATGTCAGGATTAAAAAAGGTCGCAAGGTGGAATTGCGGCATTTTCATTAGAGGGGTCGAATGTAAGAGGATACAATTGTTGGACAAGACAAGATCTGATTGTGTGCATAAGTTATCGTGCGGCTATGTCTTTATCGCGCGCGCAAAAAAAAAAAAAAGCAGACGGAGTCAACAAGGGAGCAGATGGTCGCCAGTGTTGTCATATCTAATATAACCTGCATGGTATCCTTGACTCATAGTTATTTTTTGATATTTTGGGAATATTATATCTTGCAATTGATAATGTATATTATCAATAGAGCCACTATATGTGAGAGGATCATATGTTGGCAACCCCACTGTTTATTAGTGCCCCGGGTCAACAGCGAGGGGGCCGACAGCCACCTACTGACCCACCATTACATCCCTCACATGAGAATGGTGAAACATGCCTAAAATATAGGTACTCTTGTAATATAGTTTAGGTAATAGGGAGGAAAGTATCATACTGTAAGAATAATGTAAATAATCAGCAGGTTAAATGACCCGTGGCAAGTATCATAAGTATAGCTCTAGGTTAAGTATAGAAATCAAATTGTACGGAACATGTTCTTATCCATAGCAGACTCCATATGGGATAACGCCATGTGCAACAGTTTACTATTTTCGGTGCTTTGTTACCAACACAATGATGCATTTTTAGATAATGTCACAATTAAAATTCATTGAGTGTGGAAAAGCGACAAAGTGAAGTGGAAAAGTAACAAAGTGAAATAGTGAAGTAATTAAACAGGGAAATTGAAATGACCGTCTTGGACACCCAACGTGATTTCAAGTCACGCAGTAAACAGACGAGATGCAGTTGTGAGTCATTCAAGTACCCTACCTCCTTGGAGACAGTTTCCCAGATCGGGGGGCAAGTTAAGTACCCTAACTTCTTGGAGACAGTTACCCAGTTCGGTGACATAGCATTCAACATCAACCAAGAAAAACCGTGCAGTTTTTGTGAGTCGAGCCTGGTCGAGCAGTATGGCATAAGTCAGAGTCCCAGCTAGGAAGTGTCTTAAGGACGTGTTTGACCCAGCGACATTGTAGGAAGCGCGAGCACCGACCGACCTGCCGTGTAGGACGAAGGTCCATTGCCTGGGCGCAGACACACTCACGCCCAGAGACCTGGCTGACGTCCAGCTATCAAAAATCCAGCAAAGACCGTTCGTTATTAACTCAAGTGAACTTTCATCACCAGAGAACAAGACCTTTCTTGCAACTGAGAATTAGAATGTTTAGTTTTATTAGCATTTGTGTCACGAGGCAGCCCACATTATATCTGATACCGTGAGTAGCCTTAGATATTTGATATTAAGTAAACGTCCGCCGATCCATGCATAATGATTATGTCAGTAGTGTCGTCGCAACCGGTTAGATATTAAGAATCCTGCCAGTGGATGCTGACGTATACTTAATTATCATGTTATGTGTACCCATTCATTGTATATAGTTAATAAATGTATTGAGGTTATTGGTTTTTTCTTAGCCCACAGGTAAGTGAGTAGTCAAGGTATCCTTGGCAGTCTGTTGGTATTGTTGGGTTATCAATGTCTGAATTAGGGGGTTTTACTTAAACCATGGCTATGGGTGCCCATGGTAATCTCGTCAACCAGCATCTATTAAATTATAATGTCTAGTAAGTACTACTCCCAATGATAACGCAACGACAGTATTCTTGTTTCTTCTTGTATATGTAATTATCTTTTCTTTATTTTCTACTCTCTTTTTTTCGAACCCCTACACTTGGTGGCAGAGCGTAGTTGCCTGGTAGATTACTCATGACTCGTAGCGACGGAAAGATGGATGTTTGGTTATGGAATGCGGCTATGAAGCTTTGGGCAGGGGAGGAAGCGATGGATGACTAAGTTACAAGCACTCGGGATGTGTGGCTACACATTTCAGGACTAGGAGTGCTAGAGATTTTTTGGGAGTTAGCAGTGTGACTCCTTGTGTTAAGGCGTGGTGGTTCACGGTATAGAAACGAGCCAGTTAGATTGCAGGTAGACGCAGAGTTAGTCTCATTAACGGGAAAGAAACTAGACCTAAGGATCTGGTTTCGGAAGTTAGACCAGAATCTCTTGCAGTTAGAGGGGGATGAGAGAGAGAGGGTTGGGTTTGTGTTGCGCCATCTAGAAGGGGGCGGCGGCAAGATGAGCACTTAACGAGAAAACTGAATGGGATAACGTGGCTGAGTTAAAGCGAGCACTGGAGAAGGTTTACGCTCCCAAACTGACAGTTCAACAGTGGGAAGATGAAATGATAGGTAGGATACAGAGACGATGAGATATTGTGGGAATTTCTGGATCGGCTGATTGATATTGATACTGAACTGAAGCGGTTAGGGGAAGCTTATTCAGACGTAAACCTAGGCAGCGCTTTGCAAGCAATTCAAGGGACGTGAAGAGCAGTATCAAGCTGAGGAAACACATTGAGTCACACCCAAACTAATCATTAACGGAGCGGGCTGAGTGGATAGTGGCGGAGGAGAGGGATTGGATAGAGGCGGAACGAGGAAGACGAACGACGGTAGTTAAATGAGAGAGAGAGAGAGCAGGGGTAACTAAAAGAGTCATGTCGTACATGGGAGTAGATAGAAAAGTGCTCGTTTCTTGCGCGGGGGAGTAAGGCATTACAGGCCTCAGTGGCCAACGGACAGTGACGATCACGCCCGAGACTAAGGGTACAACCGAGCACACGCGAGGAGTTAGTTCACGAGGGACCGGGCACAAAAGCCGGAAAATAGACCAGGCCTGACGGAGACCACATACCAGTCGGGCAGCCAGATTTTTGGGATGTAGAGCCGGACTCGGCCAAGCATTATTAGCAGTGGTGTGTAGTGATCAGGACTTGCTGGGGAAAGGAACCAGTGAAGATAAGAGCAGCTTGTCTGCGAGTCCAGGTGCAGTTGGAAGGCTAGAAGATCTGGGGACTGGCAGACACGGGGGCAGAGGTTTCGCTCATTGGGGCGCGGTGGTATGAGGAGCAGCTACTGCCCCAAGGGGGTCCCAATTCACCATTGTTACGTAAGAATATGAGACGTCGGGGGCAACATCGGGCCGTGCAATGGCTACGTTCGAGCCTCGTTGGAGGTATGTGGTGTGACCGTGCATAATGTGGGTCTACTGGTTTGTGATCAGGGAACCGAAGACGTCAACTGCCAGATGGGCGGAAGTGGCGGAGGTCTGGCTCCCATCTGTGTTGGACGAGCTGGACACTAGGGAGCATAGAACAATGGGATGAATGCCTGGAGGAGGCCAGACAGGTTCGGACGCTGACAATCAAAAGTCAGGTCCCTGCCATCTCTCCTCATTGTAACAGGCTGGCGCCTGTCCGGATCCTGTCGTTAAGGAGATTCGCCCAACACGAAGTGTTGACAAAGCCACTAGCGGCAGACGATGATGTGTGCGCAAGCGAGGGAGGAGTCGTGATTCCCTCCATCATCGTCGTACGGCGAGGTATGGGACATGCTTTGGTGGCCCATATGTCCACAGGTTCAACGAAGTTGCAAAGGAAATGGCGGCTTGGTCGAGTTTGAACCGAAAGAGAGGTGAAGGAAGCCAGGAAAAGAGAAGTATGGGTTTAAGGCGTTGAATCTGAGAAATGCAAAGGAGTGAGCCAAGGATGAAAGTGCACGTGTAGTAGTTGACAGTGGAACCGCGGCAGGAGGTAGTTAGTCTTTTGGATGAGTTTAGGGACATATTCGAGTGCGAAGGTAATCCCACTAGCAAAGCCACTAAGGAGCGACACGAAATTCCTTCCGATACTAACCGCCCAAACCGGGCTCGTTATAGTTCATTTCGACTGAACCAGCTTCTGGAGGTGAGACAGCACATCAGTCAGTTGATAGAGCAGAGCGTGATAGAGCAAAGTCAGAACCCATACCCAGCAGCGATGCTCATTGTCAAGAAGCGGGATGGGCCGTTGTGACAATGCATTGATTACCGGAGACTCGCTGCTGTGACCATGAAAGATGCATTCCATCTACCCAGGATCGACGAAACACTGGAGTCACTCGCAGGGGCTAAGATGTTCTTCACTTTTCGATTTGGCCACGGGCTATCATCAGATAGAAGTGAGCACCAAAGATAGAGGGAAAACAGCCCTCAGCATACTTTTGGCCATTTTCAGTTGAAGAGGCTTCCGATGGGGTTCTCGAATGGCCGAAGCACTTTCCAGCGTTACATGGAACGCATTCTGAGCGATAGGATCCTCTCCACTTTGTTCGTTTATCGAGACGACGTTATGGTGTTCTCGGGGACCGTGGATCAGCACTTAACAAGACTGAGGGAGTTGTTTGAGAGGATGAGGAAATACAGATTGAAATCTAAGCCAAAAAAAGTCCGAACTCATGGCACCGAAAGTCTCATACCTGGGGTATCAAGTGTCTTCGGAGGGGATCAACGCAGATCCAGAAAAGGTGAGGGTAGTTAGAGAGTGACCAGTGCCAGCAACCGTGAGGTACGTTCGCGCGTTCATTGTGTTCAGCTCTTTCTATCGGTATGTCGTCAAGAATTTCGCGCAATTAGCCGCGCCCCTACATCAACTGATGGGTGGAAAGTCTAGTGAGGACAATATCGCAGCAGGGGGGAAGAAATGTCAGATCGCCTTTAACAGGTCAAAGGAAGCACTAACTGAAGTGCCCGTCCTGAAATGCCCAGACTTTAACCAAGATTTGCTTTAGAGACGGACGCCAGCTTCCCCGGACTAGGTGCAGTGTTATCTCAAATGCAAGATGGCAATCTGTATACTGTTTGTTTTGCAAGCCTGCATCTCAGAAGATCGGAAAGGAACGTGTTAAACTACAGTTCAAGGAAAATAGAGATGCTAGAGCTGAAATGGGCGGTGGCAGATAAGTTTAGAGACTATCTAGTGGGTCGGCCCTTTACCGTGTACACTGATAACAATCCACTAAGTTACCTGAAAACCGCCATGCTAGGAGCCGTGGAGAGTAGGTGGTGTGCGGAGCTGGAGCAGTTTGATTTCACTATTAAGTATAAACTCGGGCAGGACAACATAGTAGCATTCGAGCTGTCCAGGATGTGTCAGACGGAAGAGGAGGATACTGAGGAGGAGTACACAACCATGCGGGTAAGGCAGGAGCATGATCCCACCCTGGGGCACTGGACACCCAACGAACTGCGCAACAGTCAGGCAGAGGCAGGCGCGATGGTGGCCGTGAGGAACTCTCTAGGAGAAGAATTAGACGAAAGGGAGTTGAGAAAGTGGTCGGAAGATGACGTGTTGAGAAGGTTATACCGAGTGAGACACCAGTTACGGGTCGACGAGGGCGTACTGTGGTACAGGGAGAGTGCAGACGTAAACTTGTGGCGGGAACGGCCAGTGTTGACACATAGATTACAAAATATGTTGCTTCGGGCGTGCCAGGACCAGTTCGGACACCAAGGTAGGGACCAGACATTAGAACTGGTGCAGAGTCGAGGTTACTTGCTGGATCTGTGACAAAACGGCCCGGAAATACGCAGCAAAGTGCGAGAGATGTGTAGAAACGAAGGATGAGATGCCAAGCCCACGCCTTCCCTTGGGGACGGTGGAGGCTAGCAGGCTGTGGGAGATATTAGCTGCAAACTCCACGCTGTTGGAAAAAAGCAAAGGTTTCAAGAATATACTAGCAGTGGTAGACGTGTTTACTAGATTTGCATGGGCCAACCCTCCTAAAGACCAGAAAGCTGGTTTGATGGCCAGGGTGTTGAGAGAACAAGTGTTTGACAATTTCGGCCCACCCGATAAGCAGTTGTCAGTCCAGGGGCGTAATTTCACGAGCGCGCTAATCTATCAGCTGTGCCAACAAATACGGGGTCGAGAAGATGAGGACTTCTTAACGCCCGCAAGGAAATGGTATGGTGGAACGGTTCAACAGAACCTTGCATGGGCTTCTGATTACTCTTGAGGAGAAAAGAAGTGGCCAGAATACGTGACCACTCTCATGGCCCAGTATACTGCCACCCGGCACGCTGCCACCGGCGTGTCACCGTTCCGGCTGCTGTTCAGTGGAGAGCCTCGAATGATTCAAGACCCTGTGGTGGGCCCCTCAAACATGAAGTCTACAGAGGAGTGGGTTAGTGAGTTAGGGGAGACTCACCGTGTGGCGTGGGAGGCGGTGAAGGATCATGAGAAGGGGCAAAAGGGTATAGATAAAAGAAACAGCAATGCAGGTGCCAAGGGAAGTAACTGGGTTGTGGAAAAAAGGTGCACCTCAGGAACAACACTAGGATAGGAAGGTAGAAACTGCATAATCACAGGTATCCGGAGCGATTGAAAACTGTACAAAGATTGGACGATAGGTTGGGGCTGTACAAGATTCAACGTAACCAGGGTGACATCGTAGAGACAAGAGTGGATCATCGAACCAATCTATGGACTGCCCCTCCACCGGATCCCGAGAATGGTCACTCGGAATTTGGTTAACAGAGTGGACTGCCGCGTGAGCTGAGGGATGGAGTGGCCAGTAGGGATCGAGGGGTTGTGGAACGAACCCAGGTTCGAATAGCCTTAGGTAAGGATGGGATGATGGAGGCGTCTTAAAGGAGAATTTGAGGGACAAAGATGGAAAGACTGAAGACTGGTGAGACAAGAAGGGAGTTCGTAAGTGACAGGCTTGTAGGACAGGGTTTCTGTTTGTTAAATGGAAATGAATTGGACATTTGTAGATGGGTCGCAGGGCTTGATGGTATATAGCCGAGACTACAGCCAGGTAGGCCGTGGAACAGGATTCGGTTGCAGGTGGCGCTAGGAGGAAGGATTAGAATGGTACAATTGTCGACCTGATATCCCTTCAGTGTGGGCTTGGGACAGCAGAGAGCACAGCTAGTGATCAGGCATAATTGCTGTTCTGAAGAACTATGAAAAATGGATCAGGCAGTAAGAAAGTGTTGGTAGAGACTTCAGGCAGTCATGAGGGATTAGGAATGAGGGTAGTAGCCGGCTCAAGCATGTCAGGATTAAAAAAGGTCGCAAGGTGGAATTGCGGCATTTTCATTAGAGGGGTCGAATGTAAGAGGATACAATTGTTGGACAAGACAAGATCTGATTGTGTGCATAAGTTATCGTGCGGCTATGTCTTTATCGCGCGCGCGCAAAAAAAAGAGCAGACGGAGTCAACAAGGGAGCAGATGGTCGCCAGTGTTGTCATATCTAATATAACCTGCATGGTATCCTTGACTCATAGTTATTTTTTGATATTTTGGGAATATTATATCTTGCAATTGATAATGTATATTATCAATAGAGCCACTATATGTGAGAGGATCATATGTTGGCAACCCCACTGTTTATTAGTGCCCCGGGTCAACAGCGAGGGGGCCGACAGCCACCTACTGACCCACCATTACATCCCTCCCATGAGAATGGTGAAACATGCCTAAAATATAGGTACTCTTGTAATATAGTTTAGGTAATAGGGAGGAAAGTATCATACTGTAAGAATAATGTAAATAATCAGCACGTTAAATGACCCGTGGCAAGTATCATAAGTATAGCTCTAGGTTAAGTATAGAAATCAAATTGTACGGAACATGTTCTTATCCATAGCAGACTCCATATGGGATAACGCCATGTGCAACAGTTTACTATTTTCGGTGCTTTGTTACCAACACAATGATGCATTTTTAGATAATGTCACAATTAAAATTCAATGAGTGTGGAAAAGCGACAAAGTGAAGTGGAAAAGTAACAAAGTGAAATAGTGAAGTAATTAAACAGGGAAATTGAAATGACCGTCTTGGACACCCAACGTGATTTCAAGTCACGCAGTAAACAGACGAGATGCAGTTGTGAGTCATTCAAGTACCCTACCTCCTTGGAGACAGTTTCCCAGATCGGGGGGCAAGTTAAGTACCCTAACTTCTTGGAGACAGTTACCCAGCTCGGTGACATAGCATTGAACATCAACCAAGAAAAACCGTGCAGTTTTTGTGAGTCGAGCCTGGTCGAGCAGTATGGCATAAGTCAGAGTCCCAGCTAGGAAGTGTCTTAAGGACGTGTTTGACCCAGCGACATTGTAGGAAGCGCGAGCACCGACCGACCTGCCGAGTAGGACGAAGGTCCATTGCCTGGGCGCAGACACACTCACGCCCAGAGACCTGGCTGACGTCCAGCTATCAAAAATCCAGCAAAGACCGTTCGTTATTAACTCAAGTGAACTTTCAGCACCAGAGAACAAGACGTTTCTTGCAACTGAGAATTAGAATGTTTAGTTTTATTAGCATTTGTGTCACGAGGCAGCCCACATTATATCTGATACCGTGAGTAGCCTTAGATATTTGATATTAAGTAAACGTCCGCCGATCCATGCATAATGATTATGTCAGTAGTGTCGTCGCAACCGGTTAGATATTAAGAATCCTGCCAGTGGATGCTGACGTATACTTAATTATCATGTTATGTGTACCCATTCATTGTATATAGTTAATAAATGTATTGAGGTTATTGGTTTTTTCTTAGCCCACAGGTAAGTGAGTAGTCAAAGTATCCTTGGCAGTCTGTTGGTCTAGTTCGGGCATTTATGTCTGAATTAAAGGGTTTTACTCAAACCATGGCTATGGGCCCCCATGGTAATCTCACTTGATCATCAACTATCAAGTAAATATCTAATGAATACCATTAGAAAAGATAACGCAACGACAGTATCCTTATATTGCCTGGCATCTGTATTGTATCTTCTCTTGTAATATTAATTCTCCTTTTTTCGAATCCCTATATATATATATATATATATATATATATATATATATATATATATATATATATATATATATATATATATATATATATTTGCTTTGTCGCTGTCTCCCGCGTTTGCGAGGTAGCGCAAGGAAACAGACGAAAGAAATGGCCCAACCCACCCCCATACACATGTATATACAAACGTCCACACACGCAAATATACATACCTACACAGCTTTCCATGGTTTACCCCAGATGCTTCACATGCCTTGATTCAATCCACTGACAGCACGTCAACTACGGTATACCACATCGCTCCAATTCACTCTATTCCTTGCCCTCCTTTCACCCTCCTGCATGTTCAGGCCCCGATCACACAAAATCTTTTACACTCCATCTTTCCACCTCCAATTTGGTCTCCCTCTTCTCCTCGTTCCCTCCACCTCCGACACATATATCCTCTTGGTCAATCTTTCCTCACTCATTCTCTCCATGTGCCCAAACCATTTCAAAACACCCTCTTCTGCTCTCTCAACCACGCTCTTTTTATTTCAACACATCTTTCTTACCCTTACGTTACTTACTCGATCAAACCACCTCACACCACACATTGTCCTCAAACATCTCATTTCCAGCAACATCCATCCTCCTGTGCACAACTCTATCCATAGCCCACGCCTCGCAACCATACAACATTGTTGGAACCACTATTCCTTCAAACATACCCATTTTTGCTTTCCGAGATAATGTTCTCGACTTCCACACATTCTTCAAGGCTCCCAGAATTTTCGCCCCCTCCCCCACCCTATGATCCACTTCCGCTTCCATGGTTCCATCCGCTGCCAGATCCGCTCCCAGATATCTAAAACACTGTACTTCCTCCAGTTTTTCTCCATTCAAACTTACCTCCCAATTGACTTGACCCTCAACCCTACTGTACCTAATAACCTTGCTCTTATTCACATTTACTCTTAACTTTCTTCTTTCACACACTTTACCAAACTCAGTCACCAGCTTCTGCAGTTTCTCACATGAATCAGCCACCAGCGCTGTATCATCAGCGAACAACAACTGACTCACATCCCAAGCTCTCTCATCCACAACAGACTTCATTCTTGCCCCTCTTTCCAAAACTCTTGCATTCACCTCCCTAAAAATTCCATCCATAAACAAATTAAACAACCATGGAGACATCACACACCCCTGCCACAAACCTACATTCATTGAGAACCAATCACTTTCCTCTCTTCCTACACGTACACATGCCTTACATCCTCGATAAAAACCTTTCACTGCTTCTAACAACTTGCCTCCTACACCATATATTCTTAATACCATCCACAGAGCATCTCTATCAAATCTATCATATGCCTTCTCCAGATCCATAAATGCTACATACAAATCTATTTGCTTTTCTAAGTATTTCTCACATACATTCTTCAAAGCAAACACCTGATCCACACATCCTCTACCACTTCTGAAACCACACTGCTCTTCCCCGATCTGATGCTCAGTACATGCCTTCACCCTCTCAATCAATACCCTCCCATATAATTTACCAGGAATACTCAATAAACTTATACCTCTGTAATTTGAGCACTCACTCTTATCCCCTTTGCTTTTGTACAATGGCACTATGCACGCATTCCGCCAATCCTCAGGCACCTCACCATGAGTCATACATACATTAAATAACCTTACCAACCAGTCAACAATACAGTCACCCCCTTTTTTAATAAATTCCACTGGAATACCATCCAAACCTGCTGCCTTGCCGGCTTTCATCTACCGCAAAGCTTTCACTACCTCTTCTCTGTTTACCAAATCATTTTCCCTAACCCTCTCACTTTGCACACCACCTCGACGAAAACACCCTATATCTGTCACTCTATCATCAAAGACATTCAACAAACCTTCAAAATACTCACTCCATCTCCTTCTCACATCACCACTACTTGTTATCACCTCCCCATTTGCGCCCTTCACTGAAGTTCCCATTTGCTCCCTTGTCTTACGCACTTTATTTACCTCCTTCCAGAACATATTTTTATTCTCTCTAAAATTTAATGATACTCTCTCACCCCAACTCTCATTTGCCCTTTTTTTCACCTCTTGCACCTTTCTCTTGACCTCCTGTCTCTTTCTTTTAGACATCTCCCACTCAATTGCATTTTTTCCCTGCAAAAATCGTCCAAATGCCTCTCTCTTCTCTTTCACTAATACTCTTACTTCTTCATCCCACCACTCACTACCCTTTCTAATCAACCCACCTCCCACTCTTCTCATGCCACAAGCATCTTTTGCGCAATCCATCACTGATTCCCTAAATACATCCCATTCCTCCCCCACTCCCCTTACTTCCATTGTTCTCACCTTTTTCCATTCTGTACTCATTCTCTCCTGGTACTTCCTCACACAGGTCTTCTTCCCAAGCTCACTTACTCTCACCACCCTCTTCACCCCATATATAAATATATATATATGTATATATATATATATATATATATATATATATATATATATATATATATATATATATATATATATATATATATATATATATATATATATATATATATATATATATGTATATATATATATATATATATATATATATATATATATATATATATATATATATATAAATAGAGGATGTGTGGATCAGGTGTTTGCTTTGAAGAATGTATGTGAGAAATACTTAGAAAAGCAAATGGATTTGTATGTAGCATTTATGGATGTGGAGAAGGCATATGATAGAGTTGATAGAGATGCTCTGTGGAAGGTATTAAGAATATATGGTGTGGGAGGAAAGTTGTTAGAAGCAGTGAAAAGTTTTTATCGAGGATGTAAGGCATGTGTACGTGTAGGAAGAGAGGAAAGTGATTGGTTCTCAGTGAACGTAGGTTTGCGGCAGGGGTGTGTGATGTCTCCATGGTTGTTTAATTTGTTTATGGATGGGGTTGTTAGGGAGGTAAATGCAAGAGTCTTGGAAAGAGGGGCAAGTATGAAGTCTGTTGGGGATGAGAGAGCTTGGGAAGTGAGTCAGTTGTTGTTCGCTGATGATACAGCGCTGGTGGCGGATTCATGTGAGAAACTGCAGAAGCTGGTGACGGAGTTTGGTAAAGTGTGTGGAAGAAGAAAGTTAAGAGTAAATGTAAATAAGAGCAAGGTTATTAGGTACAGTAGGGTTGAGGGTCAAGTCAATTGGGAGGTGAGTTTGAATGGAGAAAAACTGGAGGAAGTGAAGTGTTTTAGATATCTGGGAGTGAATCTGTCAGCGGATGGAACCATGGAAGCGGAAGTGGATCATAGGGTGGGGGAGGGGGCGAAAATTTTGGGAGCCTTGAAAAATGTGTGGAAGTCGAGAACATTATCCCGGAAAGCAAAAATGGGTATGTTTGAAGGAATAGTGGTTCCAACAATGTTGTATGGTTGCGAGGCGTGGACTATGGATAGAGTTGTGCGCAGGAGGATGGATGTGCTGGAAATGAGATGTTTGAGGACAATGTGTGGTGTGAGGTGGTTTGATCGAGTAAGTAACGAAAGGGTAAGAGAGATGTGTGGAAATAAAAAGAGCGTGGTTGAGAGAGCAGAAGAGGGTGTTTTGAAGTGGTTTGGGCACATGGAGAGAATGAGTGAGGAAAGATTGACCAAGAGGATATATGTGTCGGAGGTGGAGGGAACGAGGAGAAGAGGGAGACCAAATTGGAGGTGGAAAGATGGAGTGAAAAGGATTTTGTGTGATCGGGGCCTGAACATGCAGGAGGGTGAAAGGAGGGCAAGGAATAGAGTGAATTGGAGCGATGTGGTATACCGTAGTTGACGTGCTGTCAGTGGATTGAATCAAGGCATGTGAAGCGTCCGGGGTAAACCATGGAAAGCTGTGTAGGTATGTATATTTGCGTGTGTGGACGTGTGTATGTACATGTGTATGGGGGGTTTGGGCCATTTCTTTCGTCTGTTTCCTTGCGCTACCTCGCAAACGCGGGAGACAGCGACGAGGTATAAAAAAAAAAAAAATATATATATATATATATATATATATATATATATATATATATATATATATATATATATATATATATATATATATATATATATATGTATATATATATATATGGAAGCGGAAGTAGATCACAGGGTGGGGGAGGGGGCGAAAATTCTGGGGGCCTTGAAGAATGTGTGGAAGTCGAGAACATTATCTCGGAAAGCAAAAATGGGTATGTTTGAAGGAATAGTGGTTCCAACAATGTTGTATGGTTGCGAGGCGTGGGCTATGGATAGAGTTGTGCGCAGGAGGATGGATGTGCTGGAAATGAGATGTTTGAGGACAATGTGTGGTGTGAGGTGGTTTGATCGAGTGAGTAACGTAAGGGTAAGAGAGATGTGTGGAAATAAAAAGAGCGTGGTTGAGAGAGCAGAAGAGGGTGTTTTGAAGTGGTTTGGGCACATGCGAAGAATGAGTGAGGAAAGATTGACCAAGAGGATATATGTGTCGGAGGTGGAGGGAACGAGGAGAAGAGGGAGACGAAATTGGAGGTGGAAAGATGGAGTGAAAAAGATTTTGTGTGATCGGGGCCTGAACATGCAGGAGGGTGAAAGGAGGGCAAGGAATAGAGTGAATTGGAGCGATGTGGTATCCCGGGGTTGACGTGCTGTCAGTGGATTGAATCAAGGCATGTGAAGCGTCTGGGGTAAACCATGGAAAGTTGTGTAGGTATGTATATTTGCGTGTGTGGACGTATGTATGTACATGTGTATGGGGGGGGGGGCCCATTTCTTTCGTCTGTTTCCTTGAGCTACCTCGCAAACGCGGGAGACAGCGACAAAGTATAAAAGAAAAAAAAATATATATATATATATATTTTTTTTTTTATACTACTCGCCAATTCCCGCGTTAGCGAGGAAGCGTTAAGGAGAGAGGACTGGGCCATTGAGGGAATATTCTCAACTGGCCCCCTTCTCTGTTCCTTCTTTTGGAAAATTAAATTGAGAGGGGAGGATTTCCAGCCCTCCGCTCCCTCCCCTTTTAGTCGCCTTCTACGACACGCAGAGAATACGTGGGAAGTATTCTTTCTCCCCTATCCCTAGGGATATCTGCATATATATATATATATATATATATATATATATATATATATATATATATATATATATATATATATATATATGTAGATATATATATATATATATATATATATATATATATATATATATATATATATATATATATATATATATATATATATATATATATATATATACATATATATATATATATATATATATATATATATATCTACATATATATATATATATATATATATATATATATATATATATATATATATATATATATATATATATATATATATATATATATATATATATATATATATATATATATATATATATATATATATATATATATATATATATATATATATATAAATATATATATATATATATATATATATTTATATATATATATATATATATATATATATATATATATATATATATATATATATATATATATATATATATATATATATATATATATATATATATATATATATATATATATATATATAAATATATATATATATATATATATATATATATTTATATATATATATATATATATATATATATATATATATATATATATATATATATATATATATATATATATATATATATATATATATATATATATATATATATATATATATATATATATATATATATATATATATATATATCTACATATATATATACATATATATTATTTTTATATTTTATATATATATATATATATATATATATATATATATATATATATATATATATATATATATATATATATATATATATATATATATATATATATATATATATATATATATATATATATATATATATATATACATATATATATATATCTACATATATATATATATATATATATATATATATATATATATATATATATATATATATATATATATATATATATATATATATATATATATATATATATATATATATATATATATATATATATATATATATATATATATATATATATATATATATATATATATATATATATATACATATATATATATATATATATAAATATATATATATATATATATATATATATATATATGTATATATATATATATATATATATATATATATATATATATATATATATATATATATATATATATATATATATATATATATATATATATATATATATATATATATATATATTCTTTACCTTTCTTTCAAACTATTCGCCATTTCCCGCGTTAGCGAGGTAGCGTTAAGAACAGAGAACTGGGACTTTGAGGGAATATCCTCACCTGGCCCCCTACTCTGTTTCTTCTTTTGGAAAAATTAAAAAAAAAAAAATTTTGTTAGAATAAAAAGATGTTCTATAAGGAGGTAAATAAAGTGCGTAAGACAAGGGAGCAAATGGGAACTTCAGTGAAGGGCGCAAATGGGGAGGTGATAACAAGTAGTGGTGATATGAGAAGGAGATGGAGTGAGTATTTTTAATGTTTGTTGAATGTCTTTGATGATAGAGTGGCAGATATAGGGTGTTTTGGTCGAGGTGGTGTGCAAAGTGAGAGGGCTAGGGAAAATGATTTGGTAAACAGAGAAGAGGTAGTAAAAGCTTTGCGGAAGATGAAAGCCGGCAAGGCAGCAGGTTTGAATGGTATTGCAGTGGAATTTATTAAAAAAGGGGTGACTGTATTATTGACTGGTTGGTAAGGTTATTTAATGTATGTATGCCTCATGGTGAGGTGCCTGAGGATTGGCGGAATGCGTGCATAGTGCCATTGTACAAAGACAAAGGGGATAAGAGTGAGTGCTCAAATTACAGAGGTATAAGTTTGTTGAGTATTCCTGGTAAATTATATGGGAGGGTATTGATTGAGAGGGTGAAGGCATGTACAGAGCATCAGATTGGGGAAGAGCAGTGTGGTTTCAGAAGTGGTAGAGGAGGTGTGGATCAGGTGTTTGCTTTGAAGAATGTATGTGAGAAATACTTAGAAAAGCAAATGGATTTGTATGTAGCATTTATGGATCTGGAGAAGGCATATGATAGAATTGATAGAGATGCTCTGTAGATGGTATTAAGAATATATGGTGTGGGAGGCAAGTTGTTAGAAGCAGTGAAAGGTTTTTATCGAGGATGTAAGGCATGTGTACGTGTAGGAAGAGAGGAAAGTGATTGGTTCTCAGTGAATGTAGGTTTGCGGCAGGGGTGTGTGATGTCTCCATGGTTGTTTAATTTGTTTATGGATGGGGTTGTCAAGGAGGTGAATGCAAGAGTTTTGGAAAGAGGGGCAAGTATGAAGTCTGTTGCGGATGAGAGAGCTTGGGAAGTGAGTCAGTTGTTGTTCGCTGATGATACAGCGCTGGTGGCTGATTCATGTGAGAAACTGCAGAAGCTGGTGACTGAGTTTGGTAAAGTGTGTGAAGGAAGAAAGTTAAGGGTAAATGTGAATAAGAGCAAGGTTATTAGGTACAGTAGGGTTGAGGATCAAGTCAATTGGGAGATAAGTTTGAATGGAGAAAAACTGGAGGAAGTAAAGTGTTTTAATTATCTGGGAGTGGATCTGGCAGCGGATGGAACCATGGAAGCGGAAGTGGATCATAGGATGGGTGAGGGGGCGAAAATTCTGGGAGCCTTGAAGAATGTGTGGAAGTCGAGAACATTATCTCGGAAAGCAAAAATGGGTATGTTTGAAGGAATAGTGGTTCCAACAATGTTGTATGGTTGCGAGGCGTGGGCTATGGATAGAGTTGTGCGCAGGAGAATGGATGTGCTGGAAATGAGATGTTTGAGGACAATGTGTGGTGTGAGGTGTTTTGATGGAGTAAGTAACGTAAGGGTAAGAGAGATGTGTGGAAATAAAAAGAGCGTGGTTGAGAGAGCAGAAGAGGGTGTTTTGTAATGGTTTGGGCACATGCAGAGAATGAGTGAGGAAAGGTTGACCAAGAGGATATATGTGTCGGAGGTGGAGGGAACGAGGAGAATTGGGAGACCAAATTGTAGGTGGAAAGATGGAGTGAAAAAGATTTTGAGTGATCGGGGCCTGAACATGCAGGAGGGTGAAAGGAGGGCAAGGAATAGAGTGAATTGGATCGATGTGGTATACCGGGGTTGACGTGCTTTCAGTGGATTGATTCAGGGCATGTGAAGCGTCTGGGGTAAACCATGGAAAGCTGTGTAGGTATGTATATTTTGCGTTTTTGGAAGTATGTATATACATGTGTATGGGGGTGGTTTGGGCCATTTCTTCGTCTGTTTCCTTGCGCTGCCTTGCAAACGCGGGAGACAGCGACAAAGCAAAATAGATAAATATATATATATATATTTATATATATATATACATATATATATATATATATATATATATATATATATATATATATATATATATATATATATATATATATATATATATTTTTTTTTTTTTTTTTCTTTTTTTTTTGTTTTTTTGCTGCTGTCTCCCGCGTTTGCGAGGTAGCGCAAGGAAACGGACGAAAGAAATGGCCCAACCCACCCCCATACATATGTATATACATACGTCCACACACGCAAATATACATACCTACACAGCTTTCCATGGTTTACCCTAGACGCTTCACATGCCTTGATTCAATCCACTGACAGCACGTCAACCCCGTTATACCACTTCGCTCCAATTCACTCTATTCCTTGCCCTCCTTTCACCCTCCTGCATGTTCAGGCCCCGATCACACAAAATCTTTTTCACTCCATCTTTCCACCTCCAATTTGGTCTCCCTCTTCTCCTCGTTCCCTCCACCTCCGACACATATATCCTCTTGGTCAATCTTTCCTCACTCATTCTCTCCTTGTGCCCAAACCATTTCAAAACACTCTCTTCTGCTCTCTCAACCACGCTCTTTTTATTTCCACACATCTCTCTTACCCTTACGTTACTTACTCGATCAAACCACCTCACACCACACATTGTCCTCAAACATCTCATTTCCAGCACATCCATCCTCCTGGGTACAACTCTCTCCATAGCCCACGCCTCGCAACCATACAACATTGTTGGAACCACTATTCCTTCAAACATACCCATTTTTGCTTTCCGAGATAATGTTCTCGACTTCCACACATTCTTCAAGGCTCCCAGAATTTTCGCCCCCTCCCCCACCCTATGATCCACTTCCGCTTCCATGGTTCCATCCGCTGCCAGATCCACTCCCAGATATCTAAAACACTTCACTTCCTCCAGTTTTTCTCCATTCAAACTCACCTCCCAATTGACTTGACCCTCAACCCTACTGTACCTAATAACCTTGCTCTTATTCACATTTACTCTTAACTTTCTTCTTTCACACACTTTACCAAACTCAGTCACCAGCTTCTGCATTTCCTCACATGAATCAGTAACCAGCGCTGTATCATCAGCGAACAACAACTGACTCACTTCCCAAGCTCTCTGATCCCCAACAGACTTCCTACTTGCCCCTCTTTCCAAAACTCTTGCCTTCACCTCCCTAACAACCCCATCCATAAACAAATTAAACAACCATGGAGACATCACACACCCCTGCCGCAAACCTACATTCACTGATAACCAATCACTTTCCTCTCTTCCTACACGTACACATGCCTTACATCCTCGATAAAAACTTTTCACTGCTTCTAACAACTTGCCTCCCACACAATATATTCTTAATACCTTCCACAGAGCATCTCTATCAACTCTATCATATGCCTTCTCCAGATCCATAAATGCTACATACAAATCCATTTGCTTTTCTAAGTATTTCTCACATACATTCTTCAAAGCAAGCACCTGATCCACACATCCTCTAACACTTCTGAAACCACACTGCTCTTCCCCAATCTTATGTATATATATATATATATATATATATATATATATATATATACACACGGGGAGTGCTCATCCTCCTCGAAGGCTCAGACTGGGGTGTCTAAATGTGTGTGGATGTAACCAAGATGAGAAAAAAGGAGAGATAGGTAGTATGTTTGTGGAAAGGAACCTGGATGTTTTGGCTCTGAGTGGAACGAAGCTCAAGGGTAGAGGGGAAGAGTGGTTTGGGAATGTCTTGGGAGTAAAGTCAGGGGTTAGTGAGAGGACAAGAGCAAGGGAAGGAGTAGCAGTACTCCTGAAACAGTAGTTGTGGGAGTATGTGATAGAATGTAAGAAAGTAAATTCTCGATTAATATGGGTAAAACTGAAAGTTGATGGAGAGAGATGGGTGACTATTGGTGCATATGCACCTGGACATGAGAAGAAAGATCATGAGAGGCAATTGTTTTGGGAGCAGCTGAATGAGTGTGTTAGTGGTTTTGATGCACGAGACCGGGTTATAGTGATGGGTGATTTGAACGCAAAGGTGAGTAATGTGGCAGTTGAGGGAATAAGTGCTATACATGGGGTGTTCAGTGTTGTAAATGGAAATGATGAAGAGCTTGTAGATTTATGTGCTGAAAAAGGACTGTTGATTGGGAATATACATAAGTATACGTATGTAAGTAGGAGAGATGGCCAGAGAGCCGTTATTGGATTACGTGTTAATTGACTGGCGCGCGAAAGAGAGACTTTTGGATGTTAATGTGCTGAGAGGTGCAACTGGAGGGATGTCTGATCATTATCTTGTGGAGGCTAAGGTGAAGATTTGTATGGGTTTTCAGAAAAGAAGAGTGAATGTTGGGGTGAAGAGGGTGGTGAGAGTAAGTGAGCTTGTGAAGGAGACTTGTGTGAGGAAGTACCAGGAGAGACTGAGTACAGAATGGAAAAAGGTGGGAACAAAGGAGGTAAGGGGAGTGGGGGAGCATACATATGAAAAATGTAAGAAATAATTTAGAAAATTGAAACTTCTAACTTGAAATGAAATGAAAGATGAATGTCACATATTGGCTCAACCTCTGGCTATGGAAAAAGGAAATGTATAATTCATTTACACAAACGTCAATAGTAGTTTTTATGAATTTAACCACTGTATCATACCGCCGGGTCCACTTCTCTTATCATGAAACTGGAATATTGGCTTATGATGTTTCTCAATTGTCTTCATTACACAAAGTACAACTATATCTTGGATACATGAGGGTAGTTAGTTGGCCATCCGCCATGATAAAGCCTTGACAGACCAAAAGTTTATCTGGACCTCAACTTTTCCAGTGCATTCATGAAAAACACCTTTTTGCTTTCCATCTCTATGACTTTGAAAAAAAATGCTCCCTTTGTTCACATTTCAATGAAAGAATAAGCTTCAATGTCTAAGCTATATTTTTTTCCAATTTCACTATTTTCTTGTCAGAGCACCATGTATGAAAACTATCACTCCAGTAACACAACTCTAAACATTTACTTCCCCTTTAAAAAAGTTCTGGTGAAGTCTGTCTCGATACACTGCGGGTCACTCTACCACCTGGGGAGCTTTGTGTGGCAATTGTTCTTAATTCACAATATATATATATATATATATATATATATATATATATATATATATATATATATATATATATATATATATATATATATATATATATATATATATATATATATATATATATATATATATATATATATATATATATATATATATATATATATATATATATATATATATATATATATATATATATGGAACCACTATTCGATCCAATTCACTCTATTCCTTGCCCGCCTTTCACCCTCCTGCATGCTCAGGCCCCGATCACACAAAATTTTTTTCACTCCATCTTTCCACCTCCAATTTGGTCTCCCACTTCTCCTCGTTCCCTCCACCTCCGACACATATATCCTCTTGGTCAATCTTTCCTCACTCATTCTCTCTATGTGCCCAAACCATTTCAAAACACCCTCTTCTGCTCTCTCAACCATGCTCTTTTTATTTCCACACATCTTTCTTACCCTTACATTACTTACTCGATCAAACCACCTCACACCACACATTGTCCTCAAGCATCTCATTTCCAGCACATCCACCCTCCTGCGCACAACTCTATCCATAGCCCACGCCTCGCAACCATACAACATTGTTGGAACCACTATTCCTTCAAACATACCCATTTTTGCTTTCCGAGATAATGTTCTCGACTTCCACACATTCTTCAAGGCTCCCAGGTTTTCGCCCCCTCCCCCACCCGATGATTCACTTCCGCTTCCATGGTTCCATCCGCTGCCAGATGCACTCCCAGATACCTAAAACACTTTTCTTCCTCCAGTTTTTCTCCATTCAACCTTACCTCCCAGTTGACTTGACCCTCAACCCTACTGTACCAAATAACCTTGCTCTTTTTCACATTTACTCTTAATTTTCTTCTTTCACACACTTTACCAAACTCAGTCACCTGCTTCTGCAGTTTCTCACATGAATCAGCCACCAGCGCTGTATCATCAGCGAACAACAACTGACTCACTTCCCAAACTCTCTCATCCACAACAGACTTCATTTTTGCCCCTCTTTCTAAAACTCTTGCATTCACCTCCCTAACAACCCCATCCATAAACAAATTAAACAACCATGGAGACATCACACACCCCTGCCGCAAACCTACATTTACTGAGAACCAATCACTTTTCTCTCTTCCTACACGTACACATGCCTTACATCCTCGATAAAAACTTTTCACTGCTTCTAACAACTTGCCTCCCACACCATATATTCTCAATACCTTCCACAGAGAATCTCTATCAACTCTATCATATGCCTTCTCCAGATCCATAAATGCCACATACAAATCCATTTGCTTTTCTAAGTATTTCTCACATACATTCTTCAAATCAAACACCTGATCCACACATCCTCTACCACTTCTGAAACCACATTGCTCTTCCCCAATCTGATGCTCTGTACATGCCTTCACCCTCTCAATCAATACCCTCCCATATGATTTACCAGGAATACTCAAGAAACTTATACCTCTGTAATTTGAGCACTCACTCTTATCCCCTTTGCCTTTGCACAATGGCACTATGCACGCATTCCGCCAATCCTCAGGCACCTCACCATGAGTCAGACATACATTAAATAACCTTACCAACCAGTCAACAATACAGTCACCCCCTTTTTTAATAAATTCCACTGCAATACCATCCAGAACTACTGCCTTGCCGGCTTTCATCTTCCGCAAAGCTTTTACTACACTTCTCTGTTTACCATATCATTTTCCCTAACCCTCTCACTTTGTACACCACCTCGACCAAGACACCCTGTATCTGCCACTCTATCATCAAACACATTCAACAAACCTTCAAAATACTCACTCCATCTCCTTCTCACATTACCACTACTTGTTATCACCTCCCCATTAGCGCCCTTCACTGAAGTTCCCATTTGCTCCCTTGTTTTATGCAGTTTATTTACCTCCTTCCAGAACATCTTTTTATTCTCCATAAAATTTAATGATACTCTCTCAACCCAACTCACATTTGCCCTCTTTTTCACCCCTTGCACCTTTCTCTTGACCTCCTGTCTCTTTCTTTTATACATCTCCCACTCAATTGCATTTTTTCCCTGCAAAAATCGTCCAAATGCCTCTCTCTTCTCTTTCACTAATACTCTTACTTCTTCATCCCACCACTCACTACCCTTTCTAATCAACCCAGCTCCCACGCTTCTCATGCCACAAGCATCTTTTGCGCAATCCATCACTGATTCCCTAAATACATCCCATTCCTCCCCCACTCCCCTTACTTCCATTGTTCTCACCTTTTTCCATTCTGTACTCAGTATCTCCTGGTACTTCCTCACACAAGTCTCCTTCCCAAGCTCACTTACTCTCACCAACCTCTTCACCCCAAGATTCACTCTTCTTTTCTGAAAACCCATACAAATCTTCACCTTAGCCTCCACAAGATAATGATCAGACATCCCTCCAGTTGCACCTCTCAGCACATTTACATCCAAAAGTCTCTCTTTCGCGCACCTGTCAATTAACACGTAATCCAATAACGCTCTCTGGCCATCTCTCCTACTTACATAAGTATACTTATGTATATCTCGCTTTTTAAACCAGGTATTCCCAATCACCGGTCCTTTGTCAGCACATAAATCTACCAGCTGTTCACCATTTCCATTTACAACACTGAACACTCCATGTATACCAATTATTCCCTCAACTGTCACAATATATGTATATATATATATATATATATATATATATATATATATATATATATATATATATATATATATATATATATATATATGTGTATATATATATATATATATATATATATATATATATATATATATATATATATAAATATATGTATATATATATGATTTTTTTCCATTTCCTTTGCTCTGTCCCTATCTCCCGCGTTAGCGAGGTAGCGCAAGGAAACAGACGAAAGAATGGCCCAACCCATCCACATATACATGTATATACATACACGTCCACACACGCAAATACACATACCTATACATCTCAACATATACATATGTATACACACACAGACATATACACATATACACATGTACATAATTCATACTCCCTGCCTTTATTCATTTCAATTGCCACCCCGCCACACATGAATTAACAACCCCATTCCCCCTCATGTGTCCGAGGTAGCGCTAGGAAAAGACAACAAAGGCGACATTCGTTCACATTCAGTCTCTAGGTGTGATGTAATAATGCACCGAAACCATAGCTCCCTTTCCACATCCAGGCCCCAGAGAACTTTTCGTGGTTTGCCCAAGACTCTTCACATGCCCATGTTCAATCCATTGACAGCACGTCGACGCCGGTATACCACATCGTTCCAATTCACTCTATTCACTCTATTCAAGCACCGATCACTCAAAATCTTTTTTACTCCATCTTTCCACCTACAAGTTGGTCTCCCACCACTCCTCGTTCCCTTCACCTCTGACACATATATCCTTTTGGTCAATCTTTCCTCACTCATTCTCTCCATGTGACCAAACCTTTGCAAAACACACTCTTCTGCTCTCTCAACGACACTCTTTTTATTACCACACATTTTTCATACCCTATTATTACTTACTCGTTCAAACCACCTCACACCACATATTGTCCTCAAACATCTCAATTGCAGTTCATCCACCCTCCTCCGCACAACTCTATCCATAGCCCACGACTCGCAACCATATAACTTTATTGGAACCACTATTCCTTCAAACATACCCATTTTTGCTTTTAGAGATAATGTTCTCGACTTCAACACATTTTTCAACGACCATAGAATTTTCGCCCCCTCCCCCACCCTATGATTCACTTCCGCTTCTATGGTTCCATTCACTGCCAAATCAACTCCCAGATATCTGAAGCACTTCACTTCCTCCAGTTTTCTCTATTTAAACTTACATCCCAATTAACTTTACCCTCAACCCTACTGTACCTAATAACCTTGCTCTTATTCACTTTTACTCTCAACTTTCTTCTTTTACACATTTTACCAAACTCAGTCACCAGTTTCTGCATCTTCTCACATGAATCAGCCACCAGCGCTGAATCATCAGCGAACAACAACTGATTCACTTCCCAAACTCTCTCATCCTCAACAGACTGCATACTTGCACCTCTTTCCAAAACTCTTGCATTCACCTCCCTAACAACCCCATCCATAAACAAATTAAACCACCATGGAGACATCACACACCCCTGCCGCAAACCTACATTTACTGAGAACCAATCACTTTCCTCTCTTCCTACACGTACAAATGCCTTACATCCTCGATAAAAGCTTTCCACTGCTTCTAAGAACTTGCCTCCCACACAATATATTCTTAATACCTTCCACAGAGCATCTCTATCAACTCTATCATATGCCTTCTCCAGATCCATAAATGCTACATACAAATCCAATTGCTTTCCTAAGTATTTCTCACATACATTCTTCAAAGCAAACACCTGATACACACATCCTCTACCACTTCTGAAACCACACTGCTCTTCCCCAATCTGATGTTCGGTAAATGCCTTCACCCTCTCAATCAATACCCTGTCCTATAATTTACCAGGAATACTCAACAAACTTATACCTCTGTAATTTGAGCACTCACTCTTATCCCCTTTGCCTTTGTGCAATGGCACTATGCAAGCATTCCACCAATCCTCAGGTAACTCACCATGAATCTAACATACATTAAATAACCTTACCAATTAGTCAACAATACAGTCACCCCCTTTTTTAATAAATTCCACTGCAATACCATCCAAACCTGCTGCCTTGCCGGCTTTCATCTTCCGTAAAGCTTTTACTACCTCTTATATGTATACCAAATCATTTTCCCTA
>NC_092269.1:20567733-20602733 GCF_036320965.1 Panulirus ornatus
ATTCCTTCAAACTACCCATTTATGCTTTCCGATATAAAGTTCTCGACTTCCACACACTCTTTAACGCTCAAAGAACTTTCGCCCCCCTCTCCCATACTATGATTCACATCCCCTTCCATGGTTCCTCCGTTGCCAAATCCACCCCCAGATATCTAAAACACTTCAATTCCTCCAGTTTTTCTCCATTCAAACTTACCTCCCATTTGACTTGTCCCTCAACCCTACTGTACCTAATATCCTTGCTCTAATTCACAGTTCCTCTCAACTTTCTTTTTTCACACACTTTCCCAAACTCAGACACCAGCTTCTGCAGTTTCTCACACGAATCAGCCATCAGCAGAGTATCATCAGTGAACAAAAACTGACCCACTTCAGAAGCTCTCTCATCCACAATAAACTGCATACGTGCCCCTCTTTCCAAAACTCATGCATTCACCCCCTTTAACAACCCCATCCATAATCACGTTAAACAGCCATGGAGACATCACCCACCCACTGAAAACAAATCACTTTCCTCTCTTCCTACACGTACATATTCCTTATAGCCTCGATAAAAATTTTTCACTGCCTCCAAGAACCTGCCTCCCACAGCATATATTCTTAATACCTTCCACAGAGCATCTCTATCACCTCTATCATATGCCTTCTCCAGATCCATAAATGCTACATACTAATCCATATGCTTTTCTGAGTATTTCTCGCATACATTTTTCAAAGCAAATACCTCATTCACAGTTCCTCTACCACTTCTGAAACCACACTCCTCCTAACCAATCTGATGCTTTGTATATGACATCACCCTCTCAAACAATACCCTTACATACAATTTCCTAGGAATGCTCAACAAACTTATACCTCTGTAATTTCAGCACTCACTTTTATCCCCTTTGCCTTTGTACAGTGGCACTATTCAAGCATTCCGCCAATCCTCAGGCACCTCACTATGAGTCATACATACATTGAATAACCTTACCAACCAGTCAACAATACAGTCACCCCCTTTTGTAATAAATTCCATTGCAGTACCATCCAAAGCCACTGCCTTGTCGGCTTTCATCATCCGCAGACCTTTCACTACCTCTTCTCTGTTTACCAGATCATTTTCCCTAACCCTCTCACTTTGCACACCACCTCGACCAAAACACCCTATATCTGCCACTCTATCATCAAACACATTCAACAAACCTACAAAATACCCATTTTATCTTCTTCTCACATCACCACTTATTGTTATCACCTCCCCATTAGCCCCCTTCAATGAAGCTCTCATTTTTTCTATTGTCTTTATTTACTTCCCTCCAAAACATCTTTTCATTCTCCCTAAAATTTAATGATACTCTCTCACCCCAACTCTCATTTGACCTCTTTTTCACCTTTTGCACCTTTCTCTTGACCTCCTGCCTCTTTCTTTTATACATCTCCCAGTCATTTGTATTATTTCTATGTTTAAACCCTCCAAATGCGTCTCTCTTCTCTTTCACTGATAATCTTACTTCTTCATCCAACCACTCACAACCCTTTCTAATCTGCCCCCCTCCCACGCTTCTCATGCCACAAGCATCTTTTGCCTAAGCAATCACTGCTTACCTAAATACCTCCCATTCCTCCCCCACACCCCTTACGTCCTTTGTTCTCACCTTATTCAATTTCTTACTCAGTCTCTCCTGGTACTTCCTCACACAATTCTACTTTCCAAGCTCACTTACTCTCACCAATCGTTTCACCCCAACATTCTCTCTTCTTTTCTGAAAACTTCTACAAATCTTCACCTTCTCCTCCATAAAATAATGATCAGACATCGCTCCAGTTGCACCTCTCAGAATATTACCATTCAAAAGTCTATCTTTCGCGCGCCTATCAATTAAAACGTAATCCAATAGCGCTCTCTGACCATCTCTCTTACTTACATACGTATGCTTATTTATATCACTCTTTTTAATCTAAGTATTCCCAATCACAAGTCCTTTTTCAGCACATATATCTACAAGCTCTTTACCGTTTCCATTTACAACTCTGAACACCCCATGTATACCTATTATTCCCTCAACTTCCACATTGCTCACCTTCGCATTCAAATCACCCATCACTGCAACCCGGTCTTGTGCATCAAAACTACTAACATCAAAAACTAACATCAAAACTACTATCTGGGAGTGGATTTCGCAGCGGATAGAATTATGGAAGCGGAAGTGAGTTAAAGGGTGGGGAAGGAAGCGAAAGTTCTGGGAGCATTGAATAATGTGTGGAAGTCGAGAACATTATCTCGGAAAGCAAAAATGGGTATTTTTGAAGGAATAGTGGTCCCAACAATGTTATATGTTTGCGAGTGTGGTCTATGGATAGAGTTGTGCGGAGGAGGATGGATTTGCTAGAAATGAGATGTTTGAGGACCATATGTGGTGTGAGGTTGTTTGTTCGAGTAAGTAATAATTGGTTAAGAGAGATGTATGTTGATAAAAAGAGTGTGGTTGACTGAGCAGAAGATAGTGTTTTGAAATGGTTTGGTCACATGGAGAGAATGAGTGAGGAAAGATTGACCAAGAGAATATATGTGTCGGAAATGGAGGGAACGAGAAGTGGGAGACCAAATTGGAGGTGAAAAGATGGAGTGAAAAAGATTTTTAGTGATCAGGGCCTGAACATGCAGGAGGGTAAAAGGCATGCAAGGAATAGAGTGAATTGGAACGATGTGGTATACCGGGTCGACGTGCTGTCACTGGCTTGAACCAGGGCATGTGAAGCGTCTAGGGTAAACCATGGAAAGTTCTGTGGGGCCTGGATGTGGAAAGTGAGCTGTGGTTTTGGTGCATTATTACGTGACAGCTAGAGTCTGAATGTGAACGAAAGTGTCATTTGTTGTCTTTTCCTAGCGCTACCTCGGGCACCTTTAGGGAGAAGGGGTGGTTATTTCATGTGTAGCGGGTTGGCGATGGGAATAAAGGCAGACAGGATGAATTATGTGCATGTGTATATATGTATGTGTCTGTGCGTGTATATATATGTATACTTTGATATGTATAGGTATGTATATTTGCGTGTGTGGATGTGTATGTATATACATGTGTATGTGGGTGGGTTGGGCCATTCTTTCGTCTGTTTCCTTGCGCTACCTCGCTAACGCGGGAGACAGCGACAGAGCAAAATAAATAAATGAATAATACATACATGCATATATATATATATATATATATATATATATATATATATATATATATATATATATATATATATTTGAGTTAAACGAAGTTCAAGCGTAAAGGGGAAGAATGGTTTGGAAAAGTCTTTGGAGTAATATTAGAGGTTCGTGAGATGACAATAGCTAAGGAAGTTTTAAGAGTGTGTGATAGATTGTAAGAAAGGAAATCCTCGATTGATATCGGAAAAACTGAAAATGGATAGAGAGAGATGGGTGATTATTGGTGTTTATGAACCTACATATATCGGTATTTGGGTTTTAACATATTTTGGGCAAACAATGTATTTTTCTCCTTTTTCTATGTAAGTATTTTCAAGAGTAATACATAAGTTTCTGTTTCGCGAATTTTCGCAATGAAGTTTAAGGAAAACGTATTTTGTAGATTTTTTCACAGGCCAACTCTAGTGGCAGCCGCAGAGGACTTTCCAATTATAAAATCATCTATGGTGGATGATCCTGAAGCGCCTGGCGAGCAGCGGCTAATGTTCATCGGTCCCATAGCCAACATGGTCGACTTTATTGCAAAAGCAATGAATTTCTCGTAAGTTAATTATATGAAGTAGGTTCTTTATGGAACAGTGCTCATTGTTGCAGTGGTTTGTGCTGTTGACTACGGGCAATGCATGGAGTGCCTAAATATGTCTTAGTCTAGGTTCGAGTCCTGGGCTCGAGAAATTCTGCCGGCATCTAACCCAGGTCTTCTTCCTCTTATCGCAGTTGGTCGATATTTAGGTAGATGGCTCAAGTTTGGGCATATGTGGGTATACTTTGGTGTACGAGACCGGGTAATAGTGATGCATGATTTAAAGTGAAGGGAAGTAATATGAAAGTAGAGAATACAGTAGTTGCACATGGGGTATTCAGTGTTATGAATTTAAATGGTGAAGAGGATGTGGAGTTGTGTACTGAAAAAATGCCGATGATTAGGAATACCAGGTTTTAAAAGAGGTTTTAACAACTATACGCTTTTGAGCAGGAGTGATGGTCAAAGGGCATAATAAGACAACGTGTTAATTGATAGGCGTATAAAAGAGAGACTATTTTATGCTAATGTCCTGGGAGTGACAGCTGGCGGGATGTGTGATCACTGTCTTGCGGGAGCGAGTGTAAAAATTTATAAAGGTTTTTGAAAAAGAGGAGATATTGTCAGGAGAAAAGTGAGTGGTGAGAGTAAGTGAGCATGTAAGGATTTGTGTGAAGAAATACGAGGAGATTTTGAGTGTAGAATGGTAAGAGTTGACCAAATGAAGTGAGGAGAATGGTTGAGGAATAGGATGTATTTAGGGAAGTAGCGATGATATGCACAAAAGATGTATGTGCCGTGCGAAAGGTGGGAGATGTTCAGATAAAGAATAGTAATGAGTAGTGAGATGAAGAAGGATAGTTGCAAATGAAAGAGAAAAGAGAGCTGTTTTGACTCTACTAACAAGGATGGAATGCAAATGACTGGGATATGTATAAGAGAAAGCAGAAAAAGGTCAAGAAGATGGTACAGTGGTTCGAAAAGTGGACAAATGAAAGTTGGGGTGAGAGAGTATCATTAGAATTTAAGGAGAATGAAAAGATGATAGAAGGCTATAGAATATATGGGAGTATCGGTGAAGGGGGCAAGAGTGGAAGGGATAACAGGTCGTGATTGAGTGAGGATGATTTAGAGTATTTTGATGGATTGCTGAATGCGTTTGATAATTTAGTCGAAGATATAGGATGTTTGGGTCGGGGTGATGTTTGAATTAAGAGAGTCAGGAAGCGTGGTTTGGTGAAGAGAGAAATGGTGGAGAAAGCCTTGCGGAACATGAAATCCAGCAAGATGTCGGGATTGGATTATATTGTATTTGAATTTATTGGGAAAAGGGATGAATGTGTTTTTGATTGGCTGGTAAAGACGTTAGGTACATGTATGGATTGGTGAAATTGGTGGATTGGTGGAATGCATGTAAAGTATTGGAGGATTGGTGGAATGCATGTAAAGTACCATTGTAAAAAGGCACAGGAGATAAAGGTGAGTGTTCGATTTAAAGAGGGATTACGAGGTGGCACAAATGAGTATGGATATGTTTGAAAGGAAATGTATGATATATATATAGATATATATATATATACATATATATATATATATATATATATATATATATATATATATATATATATATATATATATATATATATATATTTTTTTTTTTGCTTTGTCGCTGTCTCCCGCGTTTGCGAGGTAGCGCAAGGAAACAGACGAAAGAAATGGCCCAACACACCCCCATACACATGTATATACATACGTCCACACACGCAAATATACATACCTACACAGCTTTCCATGGTTTACCCCAGACGCTTCACATGCCCTGATTCAATACACTGACAGCACGTCAACCCCGGTATACCACATCGATCCAATTTACTCTATTCCTTGCCCTTGGAACCATGGAAGCGAAAGTGAATCATAGTGTGGGGGAGGTGGCGAAAATCATGGGAGCCTTGAAGAATGTGTGGAAGTCGAGAACATTATCTCGGAAGGCAAAAATGAGTATGTTTGAAGCAATAGTGGTTCCAACAATGCTGTATGGTTGCGAGGCGGGGGCTATGGATAGAGTTGTGCGCAGGAGGGTGGATGTGCTGGAAATGAAATGTTTGAGGACAATATGAGGTGTGAGGTGGTTTGATCGAGTAAGTAACGTAAGGGTAAGAGAGATGTGTGGAAATAAGAAGAGCGTGGTTGAGAGAGCAGAAGAGGGTGTTTTGAAATGGTTTAGGCACATGGAGAGAATGAGTGAGGAAAGATTGACCAAGAGGATATATGTGTCGGAGGTGGAGGGAACGAGGAGAATGGGAGACCAAAGATGAAGTGAAAAAGATTTTAAGTGATCGGGGCCTGAACATGCAGGAGGGTGAAAGGCGGGCAATGTTTAGAGTGAATTGGATCGATGTGGTATACAGGGGTCGACGTGCTGTCAATGGATTGAATCAGGGCATGCGAAGCGTCTTGGGTAAACCATTGAAAGTTCTGTGGGGCCTGGATGCGGAGAGGGAACTGTTGTTTCGGCAATTATTGCATGACAGCTAGAGACTGAGTGTGAACGAATGAGGCCTTTGTAGTCTTTTCCTGTCGCTACCTCGCACACATGAGGGGGGAGAGGGATATTATTCCATATGTAGCGAGGTGACGATTGGAATGAATTAAGGCAGACAGTGTGAATTGTGTGCATGTGTATATATGTATATGTCTTTGTGTGTATATATATGTGTGCATTGAGATGTATGGTTATGTATATTTGCATGTGGGGACGTGTATGTATATACAAGTGTATGGGGGTGTGTTGGTCCATTTCTTTCGTCTGTTTCCTTGCGCTACCTCGCAAACGCAGGAGACAGCGACAAATCAAAATGAAATAAAATAAATATATATATATATATATATATATATATATATATATATATATATATATATATATATATATATATATATATATATATTTGTCTTTTTTATTTTGCTTTGTCGCTGTATCCCGCGTTTGCGAGGTAGCGCAAGGAAACAGACGACAGAATGGCCCCAACCCGCCCACATACACATGTATATACATACACGTCCACACACGCAAATATACATGCCTATACATCTCAATGTACACATACATATACACACACAGACATATACATATTTACACATGTACATAATTCATACTGTCTGCCCTTATTTGTTCCCATCGCCACCTCGCCACAAATGGAATAACAAACCCCTCCCCCCTCATGTGTGCGAGGTAGCGCTAGGAAAAGACAGCAAAGGCGCCATTCGCTCAAACTCAGTCTCTAGCTGTCATGTAATAATGCACCGAAACCACAGCTCCCTTTCCATATCCAGGCCCCACACAACTTTCCATGGTTTACCCAAGACGCTTCACATGCATTCGTTCAATCCATTGACAGGAAGTCGACCCCGGTATACCACATCGTTCCAATTCACTCTATTCCTTGCACGCCTTTCACCCTCCTGCATGTTCAGGCCCCGATCACTCAAAATCTTTTTCACTCCATCTTTCCACCTCCAATTTGGTCTCCCACTTCTCCTTGTTCCCTCCACCTCCGACACATATATCCTCTTGGTCAATCTTTCCCCACTCACTCTCTCCATGTGACCAAACACTTTCAAAACACCCTCTTCTGCTCTCTCAACCACACTCTTTTTATTTCCACACATCTCTCTCACCCTTACATTAATTACTCGATCAAACCACCTCACACCACATATAGTCCCCAAACATCCCATTTCCAGCATATCCACCCTCCTGCGCACAACTCTATCCATAGCCCACGCCTCGCAACAATACAACATTGTTGGAACCACTATTCCTTCAAGCATACCCATTTTTGCTTTTCGAGATAATGTTCTCGACTTCCAAACATTCCTCAAGGCTCCCAGAATTTTCGCCCCCTCCGCCACCCTATGATTCACTTCCGATTCCATGGTTCCATCCGCTGCCAGATCCACTCCCAGATATCTAAATCACTTTACTTCCTCCAGTTTTTCTCCATTCAAACTTACCTCCCAATTGACTTCACCCTCAACCCTACTATACCTAATAGCTTTGCTCTTATTCACATTTACTCTTAACTTTCTTCTTTCACACACTTTACCAAACTCAGTCACCAGCTTCTGCAGTTTCTCACGTGAATCAGCCTCCAGTGCTGTATCATCAGCGAACAACAACTGACTCACTTCCCAAGATCTCTCATCCACAACAGACTGCATACTTGCCCCTCTCTCCAAAACTCTTGCATTCACCTCCCTAACTACCCCATCCATGAACAAATTAAACAGCCATGGAGACATCACACACCCCTGCCGCAAACATACATTCACTGAGAACCAATCACTTTCCTTTCTTCCTACACGTACACATGCCTTACATCCTCGATAAAAACTTTTCACTGCTTCTAACAACTTGCCTCCCACACCATATATTCTTAAAACCTTCCACAGAGCATCTCTATCAACTCTATCATATGCCTTCTCCAGGTTCATAAATGCTACATACAAATCCATTTCTTTTTCTAAGTATTTCCCATATACATTCTTCAAAGCAAACACCTGATCCACACATCCTCTACCACTTCTGAAACCACACTGCTCTTCCCCAATCTGATGCTCTGTACATGCCTTCACCCTCTCAATCAATACCCTCCCATATAATTTGCCAGGAATACTCAACAGACTTATACCTCTGTAATTTGAGCACTCACTCTTATCCCCTTTACCTTTGTACAATTCACTATGCAAGCATTCCGCCAATCCTCAGGCACGTCACCATGAATCATACATACATTAAATAAACTTACCAACCAGTCAACAATACAGTCACCCCCTTTTTTAAATAAATTCCACTGCAATACCATCCAAACCTTCTGCCTTGCCGGCTTTCATCTTCCGTAAAGCTTTTACTACCTCTTCTCTATTTACCAAATCATTTTCCCTAACCCTCTCACTTTGCACACAACTTCGACCAAAACACCCTATATCTGCCACTCTGTCATCAAACACATTCAACAAAACCTTCAAAATACTCACTCCATCTCCTCCTCACATCACCACTTCGTGTTATCACCTCCCCATTAGCCCCCTTCACTGAAGATCCCATTTGCTCCCTTGTCTTACGCACTTTATTTACCTCCTTCCAAAACATCTTTTTATTCTCCCTGAAATTTAATGATTCTCTCTCACCCCAACACTCATTTGCCCTCTTTTTCACCTCTTGCACCTTTCTCTTGACCTCCTGCCACTTTCTTTCGTACGTCTCCAAATCATTTGCATTGTTTCCCTGCAAAAATCGTCCAAATGCCTCTCTCTTCTATTTCACTAATAATCTTACTTCTTCATCACACCACTAGCTACCTTTTCTACTCAACCCACCTCTCACGCCACAAGCAACTTTTGCGCAAGCCATCACTGCTTCCCTAAATACATCCCATTCCTCCCCTACTTTGTTCTCAACTTTTTCCATTCTGTAGTCAGTCTCTCCTGGTTCTTCCTCACACAAGTCTCCTTCCCAAGCTCACTTTCTCTCACCAACCTCTTCACCCCAACATTCTCTTTTCTTTTCTGAAAACCCTCACAAATCTTCACCTTCGCCTCCACAAGATAATGATCAGACATTCCTCCAGTTGCACCTCTCAGCACATTAACCTCCAAAACTCTCTCTTTCGCGCGCCTGTCAATTAACACGTAATCCAATAACGCTCTCTGGCCATCTCTCCTACTTACATACGTATACTTACGTATATCTCGCTTTTTAAACCAGGTATTCCAAATCACCAGTCCTTTTTCAGCACATAAATCTACAAGCTCTTCACCATTTCCATTTACAACACTGAACACCCCATGTTTACCAATTATTCCCTCAACTGCCACATTACTCACCTTTGCATTCAAATCACCCATCACTATAACCCGGTCTTGTGCATCAAAAAAACTAACACGCTCATTCAGCCGCTCCTAAAACACTTGCCTCTCATGATCTTTCTTCTCATGCCCAGGTGCATATGCACCAATAATCACTCATCTCTCTCCATCAACTTTCACTTTTACCAATATCAATCTAGAATTTACTTTCTTACACTCTATCACATACTCCCACAACTCCTGATTTAGGAGTAGTACTACTCCTTCCCTTGCTCTTGTCTTCTCACTAACCCCTGACTTTACTCCGAAGACATTCCGAAACCACTTTTCCCCTTTACCCTTGAGCTTCGTTTCACTCAGAGCCAAAACATCAAGGTTCCTTTCCTCAAACATACTAACTATCTCTCCTTTTTTCTCATCTTGGTTATCTCAATACACATTTAGACACCCCAATCTGAGCCTTCGAGGAGGATGAGCACTCCTCGCGTGACTCCTTCTTCTGTCTCCCCTTTTAGAAAGTTAAAATACAAGGAGTGGAGGGTTTCTGGCCACCCGCTCCGGTCCCCTTTAGTCGCCTTCTACGACACGTGAGGAATGCGTGGGAAGTATTCTTTCTCCCCTATCCCCATATATATATATATATATATATATATATATATATATATATATATATATATATATATATATATATATATATATATATATTTTTTTTTTTTTTTTTTTATACTTTGTCGCTGTCTTCCGCGTTTGCGAGGTAGCGCAAGGAAACAGACGAAAGAAATGGCCCAACCCCCCCCCCCCATACACATGTACATACACACGTCCACACACGCAAATATACATACCTACACAGCTTTCCATGGTTTACCCCAGACGCTTCACATGCCTTGATTCAATCCACTGACAGCACGTCAACCCCTGTATACCACATGACTCCAATTCACTCTATTTCTTGCCCTCCTTTCACCCTCCTGCATGTTCAGGCCCCGATCACACAAAATCTTTTTCACTCCATCTTTCCACCTCCAATTTGGTCTCCCTCTTCTCCTCGTTCCCTTCACCTCCGACACATATATCCTCTTGGTCAATCTCTCCTCACTCATTCTCTCCATGTGCCCAAACCATTTCAAAACACCCTCTTCTGCTCTCTCAACCACGCTCTTTTTATTTCCACACATCTCTCTTACCCTTACGTTACTTACTCGATCAAACCACCTCACACCACACATTGTCCTCAAACATCTCATTTCCAGCACATCCATCCTCCTGCGCACATCTCTATCCATAGCCCACGCCTCGCAACCATACAACATTGTTGGAACCACTATTCCCTCAAACATACCCATTTTTGCTTTCCGAGATAATGTTCTCGACTTCCACACATTTTTCAAGGCTCCCAAAATTTTCGCCCCCTCCCCCACCCTATGATCCACTTCCGCTTCCATGGTTCCATCCGCTGACAGATCCACTCCCAGATATCTAAAACACTTCACTTCCTCCAGTTTTTCTCCATTCAAACTCACCTCCCAATTGACTTGACCTTCACCCCTACTGTACCTAATAACCTTGCTCTTATTCACATTTACTCTCAACTTTCTTCTTCCACACACTTTACCAAACTCAGTCACCAGCTTCTGCAGTTTCTCACATGAATCAGCCACCAGCGCTGTATCATCAGCGAACAACAACTGACTCACTTCCCAAGCTCTCTCATCCCCAACAGACTTCATACTTGCCCCTCTTTCCAGGACTCTTGCATTTACCTCCCTTACAACCCCATCCATAAACAAATTAAACAACCATGGAGACATCACACACCCCTGCCGCAAACCTACATTCACTGAGAACCAATCACTTTCCTCTCTTCCTACACGTACACATGCTTTACATCCTCGATAAAAACTTTTCACTGCTTCTAACAACTTGCCTCCCACACCATATATTCTTAATACCTTCCACAGAGCATCTCTATCAACTCTATCATATGCCTTCTCCAGATCCATAAATGCTATATACAAATCCATTTGCCTTTCTAAGTATTTCTCACATACATTCTTCAAAGCAAACACCTGATCCACACATCCTCTACCACTTCTGAAACCGCACTGCTCTTCCCCAATCTGATGCTCTGTACATGCCTTCACCCTCTCAATCAATACCCTCCCATATAATTTACCAGGAATACTCAACAAACTTATACCTCTGTAATTTGAGCACTCACTCTTATCCCCTTTGCCTTTGTACAATGGCACTATGCACGCATTCCGCCAATCCTCAGGCACCTCACCATGAGTCATACATACATTAAATAACCTTACCAACCAGTCAACAATACAGTCACCCCCTTTTTTAATAAATTCCACTGCAATACCATCCAAACCTGCTGCCTTGCCGGCTTTCATCTTCCGCAAAGCTTTTACTACCTCTTCTCTGTTTACCAAATCATTTTCCCTAACCCTCTCACTTTGCACACCACCTCGACCAAAACACCCTATATCTGCCACTCTGTCATCAGACACATTCAACAAACCTTCAAAATACTCATTCCATCTCCTTCTCACATCACCGCTACTTGTTATCACCTCCCCATTTACGCCCTTCACTGAAGTTCCCATTTGCTCCCTTGTCTTACGCACCCTATTTACCTCCTTCCAGAACATCTTTTTATTCTCCCTAAAATTTACTGATAGTCTCTCACCCCAACTCTCTTTTTTTATATACTATTTGCCATTTCCCGCATTAGCGAGGAAGCGTTAAGAACAGAGGACTTGACGTTTGAGGGAATATCCACACATGGCCCCATTCTCTGTTCCTTCTTTTGGAAAATTTAAAAAAAAATGAGAGGGGAGGATTTCCAGCCCCCCGCTCCATATATATATATATATATATATATATATATATATATATATATATTCCCATCGCCACCCCGGCACACATTAAATAACAATCCCCTCCCCCTCATGTGTGAAAGGTAGCGCTAGGAAAAGAGAGTGGCGGAATGCTTGTATTATGCCATTGTACAAAGGCAAAGGGGATAAGAGTGAGTGCTTACATTACAGAGGTATAAGTCTGTTGAGTATTTCTGGCAAATTTTATAAGAGGGTATTGATTACGAGGGTGAAGGCATGTTAAGAGAATCAAATTGGGGAATAGCAGTGTGTTTTCAGAAGTGGTAGAGGATATGTGGATCAGGCGTTTGCTTTGAAGAATGTATGTAACAGTTACTTGGAAAAACAAGTGGATTTGTATGTAGCATTTTTGGTAGAGATGTTGGTAGAGATGCTCTGTGGAAGGTATTAAGAATATATGGTGTGGAGGAAAGTTGCTAGAAGCAGTGAAAAGTTTTTATCGAGGATGTAGGGCATGTGTACGTGCAGGAAGAGAGAAAGTGATTTGTTCTCAGTGAATGTAGGTTTCCGGCAGGGGTGTTTGATGTCTCCATGGTTATTTGATTTGTTTATGGATGAGGTTGTTAGGGACGTGAATGCAAGAGTTTTGGAAAGAGGGGCAAGTATGCAGTCTGTTGTAGATGAGAGAGCTTGGGAAGTGAGTCAGTTGTTTTTCGCTGATGATATAGCGTTGGTGGCTGATTCATGTGAGAAACTGTAGAAGCTGGTGACTGAGTTTGGTAAAGTGTGTGAAATAAGAAAGTTAAGAGTATATATGAATAAGAGCAAGGTTATTAGGTACATTAGGGTTGAGGGTCGAGTCATTTGGGAGGTAAGTTTGAATGGAGAGAAACTGGAAGAATTAAAGTGTTTTAGATATCTGGGAGTGGATATGGCAGCGGATGGAACCATGGAAGCGGAAGTGGATCATAGGGTGGGGGAGGGGGCGAAAATTTTGGAAGCCTTGAAAAATGTGTGGAAGTCGAGAACATTATCCCGGAAAGCAAAAATGGGTATGTTTGAAGGAATAGCATTCCAACAATGTTGTATGGTTGCGAGGCGTGGGCTATGGATAGAGTTGTGCGCAGGAGGATGGATGTGCTGGAAATGAGATGTTTGAGGACAATGTGTGGTGTGAGGTGGTTTGATCGAGTAAGTAACGTAAGGGTAAGAGAGATGTGTGGAAATAAAAAGATTGAGGTTGAGAGAGCAGAAGAGGGTGTTTTGAAATGGTTTGGGCACATGGAGAGAATGAGTGAGGAAAGATTGACCAAGAGGATATATGTGTCGGAGGTGGAGGGAACGAGGAGAAGAGGGAGACCAAATTGGAGGTGGAAAGATGGAGTGAAAAGGATTTTGTGTGATCGGGGCCTAAACATGCAGGAGGGTGAAAGGAGGGCAAGGAATAGAGTGAATTGGAGCGATGTGGTATACAGGGGTTGACGTGCTGTCAGTGGATTGAGTCGGGGCATGCGAAGCGTCCGCGGTAAACCAAGGAAAGCTGTGTAGGTATGTATATTTGCGTGTTTGGACGTGTGTATGTACATGTGTATGGGGGGGTTGGGCCATTTCTTTCGTCTGTTTCCTTGCGCTACCTCGCAAACGCGGGAGACAGCGACAAAGTATAAAAAAAAAAAAAAAAAAATATATATATATATATATATATATATATATATATATATATACATATATATATATATATATATATATATATATATATATATATATATATATATATATATATATATATATTTATATATATATATATATATATATATATATATATATATATATATATATATAAATATATATAAATATGTATATATATATATATATATATATATATATATATATATATATATATATATATATATATATATATATATATATATATATATATATATATGTATATATATATATATATGATAATATATATATAAATATATATATATATATATATATATATTTTTTTTTCTTTTTTTATACTTTGTCGCTGTCTCCCGCGTTTGCGAGGTAGCGCAAGGAAACAGACGAAAGAAATGGCCCAACCCCCCCCATACACATGTATATACATACGTCCACACACGCAAATATACATACCTACACAGCTTTCCATGGTTTACCCCAGACGCTTTACATGCCTTGATTCAATCCACTGACAGCACGTCAACCCCGGTATACCACATCGCTCAAATTCACTCTATTCCTTGCCCTTCTTTCACCCTACTGCATGTTCAGGCCCCGATCACACAAAATCTTTTTCACTCCATCTTTCCACCTCCAATTTGGTCTCCCTCTTCTCCTTGCTCCCTCCATCTCCGACATATATATCCTCTTGGTCAATCTTTCCTCACTCATCCTCTCCATGTGCCCAAACCACTTCAAAACACCCTCTTCTGCTCTCTCAACCACGCTCTTTTTATTTCCACACATCTCTCTTACCCTTACGTTACTCACTCGATCAAACCACCTCACACCACACATTGTCCTCAAACATCTCATTTCCAGCACATCCATCCTCCTGCGCACAACTCTATCCATAGCCCACGCCTCGCAACCATACAAGATTGTTGGAACCACTATTCCTTCAAACATACCCATTTTTGCTTTCCGAGATAATGTTCTCGACTTCCACATATTCTTCAAGGCCCCCAGAATTTTCGCCCCCTCTTCCACCCTATGATCCACTTCCGCTTCCATGGTTCCATCCGCTGCCAGATCCACTCCCAGATATCTAAAACACTTCACTTCCTCCAGTTTTTCTCCATTCAAACTCACCTCCCAATTGACTTGACCCTCAACCCTACTGTACCTAATAACCTTGCTCTTATTCACATTTACTCTTAACTTTCTTCTTCCACACACTTTACCAAACTCAGTCACCAGCTTCTGCAGTTTCTCATATGAATCAGCCACCAGCGCTGTATCATCAGCGAGCAACAACTGACTCACTTCCCACGCTCTCTCATCCCCAACAGACTTCATACTTGCCCCTCTTTCCAAAACTCTTGCATTTACCTCCCTAACAACCCCATCCATAAACAAATTTAACAACCATGGAGACATCACACACCCCTGCCGCAAACCTACATTCACTGAGAACCAATCACTTTCCTCTCTTCCTACACGTACACATGCCTTACATCCTCGATAAAAACTTTTCACTGCTTCTAACAACTTTCCTCCCACACCATATATTTTTAATACCTTCCACAGAGCATCTCTATCAACTCTATCATATATATATATATATATATATATATATATATATATATATATATATATATATATATATATATATATATATATATATATATATATATATATATATATATATAAATATATGTATATATATATATATATATATATATATATATATATATATATATATATATATATATATATATATATATATATATATATATATATATATATATATATATATAAATATATGTATATATATGTATATATATATATATATATATATATATATATATATATATATATATATATATATATATATATATATATATATATATATATATATATATATATATATATATATATATATATATATATATATATATATATATATATATATATATATATATATGAGATGTTTGAGGACAATATGTGGTGTGAGGTGGTTTGATCGAGTAAGTAATGTAAGGGTGAGAGAGATGTGTGGAAATAAAAAGAGTGTGGTTGAGAGAGCAGAAGAGGGTGTTTTGAAATGGTTTGGTCACATGGAGAGAATGACTGGGGAAAGATTGACCAAGAGGATATATGTGTCAGAGGTGGAGGGAACGAGGAGAAGTGGGAGACCAAATTGGAGGTGGAAAGATTGAGTGAAAAAGATTTTGAGTGATAGGGGTCTGAACAAGTAGGAGGGTGAAAGGCGTGCAAGGAATAGAGTGAATTGGAACGATGTGGTATACCGGGGTCGACGTGCTGTCAATGGATTGAACCAGGGCATGTGAAGCGTCTGGGGTAAACCATGCAAAGTGTGTGGGGCCTGGATGTGGAAAGGGAGCTCTGGTTTCGGTGCATTATTACATGACAGCTAGAGACTGAGTGTGAACGAATGGGGCCTTTGTTGTTTTTCCTAGTGCTACCTCGCACACATGAGGGGGAGGGGGTTGTTATTCCATGTGTTGCGAGGTGGCGATGGGAACAAATAAAGGCAGACAGTATGAATTATGTACATGTGTATATATGTATATGTCTGTGTGTGTGTATATATGTGTACATTGAGATGTATAGGTATGTATATTGTGCATGGGTGGACATGTATGTTTATATATGTGTATGTGGGCGAGTTGGGCCATTCTTTCGTGTTTTTCCTTGCGCTACCTCGCTAACGCAAAGTAAAATAAAAAAAAATATAATATATAAAAACATATATATATAAATATATATATATATATATATATATATATATATATATATATATATATATATATATATATATATATATATATATATATATATATATATATATATATATATATATATTTATTTATTTTTTTTTTTTCTTTGTCGCTGTCTCCCGCGTTTGCGAGGTAGCGCAAGGAAACAGACGAAAGAAATGGCACAACCCACCCCCATACACATGTATATACATACGTCCACACACGCAAATATACAGACCTACACAGCTTTCCATGGTTTACCCCAGACGCTTCACATGCCTTGATTCAATCCACTGACTGCACGTCAACCCCGGTATACCACATCGCTCCAATTCACTCTATTCCTTGCCCTCCTTTCACCCTCTTGCATGTTCAGGCCCCGATCACACAAAATCTTTTTCACTCCATCTTTCCACCTCCAATTTGGTCTCCCTCTTCTCCGCGTTCCCTCCACCTCCGACACATATATTCTCTTGGTCAATCTTTCCTCACTCATTCTCTCCATGTGCCCGAACCTTTTCAAAACACCCTCTTCTGCTCTCTCAACCACGCTCTTTTTATTTCCACACATCTCTCTTACCCATACATTACTTACTCGATCAAACCACCTCTCACCACACATTGTCCACAAACATCTCATTTCCAGCACATCCATCCTCCTGCGCACAACTCTATCCATAGCCCACGCCTCGCAACCATACAACATTGTTGGAACCACTATTCCTTCAAACATACCCATTTTTGCTTTCCGAGATAATGTTCTCGACTTCCACACATTCTTCAAGGCTCCCAGAATTTGCGCCCCCTCCCCCACCCTATGATCCACTTCCGCTTCCATGGTTCCATCCGCTGCCAGATCCACTCCCAGATATCTAAAACACTTCACTTCCTCCAGTTTTTCTCCATTCAAACTCACCTCCCAATTGACTTGACCCTCAACCCTACTGTACCTAATAACCTTGCTCTTATTCACATTTACTCTTAACTTTCTTCTTTCACACACTTTACCAAACTCAGTCACCAGCTTCTGCAGTTTCTCACATGAATCAGCCACCAGCGCTGTATCATCAGCGAACAACAACTGACTCTCTTCCCAAGCTCTCTCATCCCCAACAGACTTCATACTTGCCCCTCTTTCCAAAACTCTTGCATTCACCTCCCTAACAACCCCATCCATAAACAAATTAAACAACCATGGAGACATCACACACCCCTACCGCAAACCTACATTCACTGAGAACCAATCACTTTTCCTACACGTACACATGCCTTACATCCTTGATAAAAACTTTTCACTGCTTCTAACAACTTGCCTCCCACACCATATATTCTTAATACGTTCCACAAAGCATCTCTATCAACTCTATCATATGCCTTCTCCAGATCCATAAATGCTACATACAAATCCATTTGCTTTTCTAAGTATTTCTCACATACATTCTTCAAAGCAAACACCTGATCCACACATCCTCTACCACTTCTGAAACCACACTGCTCTTCCCCAATCTGATGATCTGTACATGCCTTCACCCTCTCAATCAATACCCTCCCATATAATTTACCAAGAATACTCAACAAACTTATACCTCTGTAATTTGAGCACTCACTCTTATCACCTTTGCCTTTGTACAATGGCACTATCCACGCATTCCGCCAATCCTCAGGCACCTCACCTTGAGTCATACATACATTAAATAACCTTACCAACCAGTCAACAATACAGTCACCCCCTTTTTTAATAAATTCCACTGCAATACCATCCAAACCTGCTGCCTTGCCGGCTTTCATCTTCCTCAAAGCTTTTACTACCTCTTCTCTGTTTACGAAATCATTTTCCCTAACACTCTCACTTTGCATACCACCTCGACCAAAACACCCTATATCTGCCACTCTATCATCAAACACATTCAACAAACCTTCAAAATACTCACTCCATCTCCTTCTCACTTCACCACTACTTGTTATCACCTCCCCATTTGCGCCCTTCACTGAGAGAGTATCATTAAATTTTAGGGAGAATAAAAAGATGTTCTGGAAGGAGGTGATCTGGAGACGGCAAGGCATATGATAGAGTTGATAGAGATGCTTTGTGGAAGGTATTAAGAATATATGGTGTGGGAGGCAATTTGTTAGAAGCAGTGAAAAGTTTTTATCGAGGATGTAAGGCATGTGTACGTGTAGAAAGAGAGGAAAGTGACTGGTTCTCGGTGAATGTAGGTTTGCGGCAGGGTGTGTGATGTCTCCATGGTTGTTTAATTTGTTTATGGATGGGATTGTTAGGGAGGTAAATGCAAGAGTTTTGGAAAGAGGGGCAAGTATGAAGTCTGTTGGGGATGAGAGAGCTTAGGAAGTGAGTCAGTTGTTGTTTGCTGATGATACAGCGCTGGTGGCTGCTTCATGTGAGAAACTGCAGAAGCTGGTGACTGAGTTTGGTAAAGTGTGTGAAAGAAGAAAGTTAAGAGTAAATGTGAATAAGAGCAAGGTTATTAGGTACAGTAGGGTTGAGGGTCAAGTCAATTGGGAGGTAAGTTTGAATGGAGAAACACTGGAGGAAGTAAAGTGTTTTAGATATCTGGGAGTGGATCTGGCAGCGGATGGAACCATGGAAGCGGAAGTGGATCATAGGGTGGGGGAGGGGGCGAAAATCCTGGGAGTTTGAAGAATGTGTAGAAGTCGAGAACATTATCTCGGAAAGCAAAAATGGGTATATTTGAAGGAATATTGGTTCCAACAATGTTGTATGGTTGCGAGGCGTGGGCTATGGATAGAGTTGTTCGCAGGAGGATGGATGTGCTGGAAATGAGATGTTTGAGGACAATGTGTGGTGTTAGGTGGTTTGATCGAGTAAGTAACGTAAGGGTAAGAGAGATGTGTGGAAATAAAAAGAGCGTGGTTGAGAGAGCAGAAGATGTGTTTTGAAATGGTTTGGGCACATTGAGAGAATGAGTGAGGAAAGATTGACCAAGAGGATATACGTGTCGGAGGTGGAGGGAACGAGGAGAAGTGGGAGACCAAATTGGAGGTGGAAAGATGGAGTGAAAAAGATTTTGTGTGATCGGGGCCTGAGCATGCAGGAGGGTGAAAGGAGGGCAAGGAATAGAGTGAATTGGATCGATGTGGTATACCGGGTTGACGTGCTGTCAGTGGATTGAATCAGGGCATGTGAAGCGTCTGGGGTAAACCATGGAAAGCTGTGTAGGTATGTATATTTGCGTGTGTGGACGTATGTATATACATGTGTATGGGGGTGGGTTGTGCCATTTCTTTCGTCTGTTTCCTTGCGCTACCTCGCAAACGCGGGAGACAGCGACAAAGCAAAAAAAAAAAAAAATGTATATATATATATATATATACACATATATATATATATATATATATATATATATATATATATATATATATATATATATATATATATCTGTGTGTATATATACATATATATATATATATATATATATATATATATATATATATATATATATATATATATATATATATATATATATATATATATATATATATATATATATATATATATATGTATATATATATATATATATATGTACCGGGTTATAGAAATGGGTGATTTGAATGAAAAGATGAGTTGAGGGAATAATTGGTGTACATGGGGTGCTTAGTGTTATGAATGGAAATGGTGACGAGCTTGTAGATTTATTTGCTGAAATAGGGCTGGTGATTGAGAATACCTGATTTAAAAACAGAGATATACATAAGTATACGTATGTAAGTAGGAGAGATGGCCAGAGAACGTTTTTGGAATAATTTTTAATTAATAGGCGCGCGAAAGGGAGACTTTTGGATGTTATTGTGCTGAGAGGTGCAACTGGAGGGATTTCTGATCATTATCTTTTGGAGGCGAAGGTAAAAATCTTTATGGGTTTTCAGGAAAAGAGGAGAAAATGTTGGGATGAAAAGAGTGGTGAGAGTAAGTGAGCTTGGGAAGGAGACTTGTGTGAGGATGTACCAGGAGAGACTGAGTACAGAATGGAAAAGGTAAGAACAAAAGACGTAATTGGAGTGGAGGAGGAATGGAATGTATTTAGGGAAGCAGTGATAGCTTGTTCAAAAGATGCTTGTGGTATGAGAAGCGTGGGAGGTAAGCAGATTAGAAATAGTAGTGAGTGGTGGGATGAAGAAGTAAGACATCTAATGAAAGAGAAGAGAGAGGGATTCGGACGATTTTTGGAGGGAAATAATGCAAATGATTATAATATGAATAAAAGAAATAGGCAGGAGGTCAAGAGAAATGTGCAAGATGTGAAAAAGAGGGCAAATGGGAGTTGGAGTGAGAGTGTATCATTAAATTATAGGGAGAATAAAAAGATATTTTGGAAAAAGGTAAATAAAGTACGTAAGACAAGGGAACAAAGGGGAACTTCATTGAAGAGGGCTAATGGGGAGGTGATAACAAGTAGTGGTAATGTGAGAGGGAGATGGAGGGAGTACTTTGAAGGTCTGTTGAATGTGTTTGCTACTAGAGTGGCATATATAGGGTGTTTTGGTCGAGGTGCTCTGTAAAGTGAGAGGGTTAGGGAGAATTACTTGGAGAACAGGGAGGAGGTAGTAAAAGCTTTGCGGAAGATGAATAAGGGAAGGCAGCGGGTTTGGATGGTATTGCAGTGGAATTTCTTGAAAAAAAGGGGTTATTGTATTTTTGATTGGTTGGTAAGGTTTAGTGTATATATGACTCATGTTGAGGTGCCTGAGGATTGGCGGAATACTTGCATAATGACATTGTACAAAGGCAAAGGGGATAAAAGTGAGTGCTCAAACTACAGATGTGTATAAGTTTGTTGAGTATTCCTGGGAAATTATATGGGATGGTACTGATTGAGTGGGTGAAGTCATGTATTGAGCATCAGATTGGGGAAGCGCAGTGTGGTTTCAGAAGTGGTAGAGGATGCGTGGATCAAGTGTTTGCTTTGAAGAATGTATGTGAGAAATACTAAGAAAAGCAAATGGATTTGTATGTAGCATTTATGGCTCTGGAGAAGGCATATGATAAGAGTTGATAGAGATGCTCTGTGGAGTGAGTATTTTGAAGGTTTGTTGAATATGTTTGATGATAGAATGGCAGATATAGGGTGTTTTGGTCGAGGTGGTGTGCAAAGTGAGAGGGTTAGGGAAAATGATTTGGTAAATAGAGAAGAGGTAGTAAAAGCTTTACGGAAGATGAAAGCCGGCAAGGAAGCAGGTTTGGATGGTATTGCAGTGGAATTTATCAAAAAAGGAGGTGACTGTATTGTTGACTGGTTGGTAAGGTTATTTAATGTATGTATGATTCATGGTGACGTGCCTGAGGATTGGCGGAATGCTTGCATAGTGCCATTGTACAAAGGTAAAGGGGATAAGAGTGAGTGCTCAAATTACAGAGGTATAAGTTTGTTGAGTATTCCTGGCAAATTATACGGGAGGGTATTGATTGAGAGGGTGAAGGCATGTACAGAGCATCAGATTGGGGAAGAGCAGTGTGGTTTCAGAAGTGGTAGAGGATGTGTGGATCAGGTGTTTGCTTTGAAGAATGTATATGGGAAATACTTAGAAAAACAAATTGATTTGTATATAGCATTTATGGACCTGGAGAAGGCATATGATAGAGTTGATAGAGATGCTCTGTGGAAGGTTTTAAGAATATATGGTGTGGGAGGCAAGTTGTTAGAGGCAATGACAAGTTTTTATTAAGGATGTAAGGCATGTGTACATGTAGGAAGAGAGGAAAGTGATTGTTTTTCTGTGAATGTAGGTATGCGGCAGGAGTTTGATGTCTCCATGATTGTTTAATTTTTTTATGGATGGGGTTGTTAGGGAGGTGAATGCATGAGTTTTGGAAAGAGGGACAAGTGTGCAGTCTGTTGTGGAAGAGAAAGCTTGGGAAGTGAGACAGTTGTTGTTCGCTGATGATAGAACGCTGGTCGCTGGTGAGTTAGTTGGTAAAGTTTGTGAGAGTCAATGTGAAGAGGATCAGGGTTATAAAGTACAATAGGGTTGAGGGAAAAGTCAATTGAGAGGTCAGTTTTTAATGGAGAAAAACTGGAAGAAGTGAAGTGCTTTAGATATCTGGGAGTGGATTTGCAGCGGATGGAGCCATGGAAGCGGAAGTGAATCATATTGCGGGGTAGGGGACGAAAGTTCTGGAGGCGTTGAAGAATGTGTGGAAGTCGAGAACATTTTCTCGGAAAGTAAAAATGGGTGTGTTTGAAGGAATAGTTATTACAACAATGTTATATGGTTGCGAGGCGTGGGCTATAAATAGAGTTGTGCGGAGGAAGGTGGACGTGCTAGAAATGAAATGTTTGAGGACAATATGTGGTGTGAGGTAGTAATGAAAGGGTAAGAGAGATGTGTGGTAATAAAAAGAGTGTGGTTGAGAAAGTAGAAGAGGGTATTTTGAAATGGTTTCGTCACATGGAGAGAATGAGTGAGGAAAGATTGTCCAAGAGGAAACATGTGTCAGAGGTGGAGGTGAACGAGGAGAAGTGGGAGGTGGGAAGATGGAATGAAAAAGATTTTGATTGATCGGGGCCTGAACATGCAGGAGGGTGAAAGGCGTGAAAGGAATAGAGTTAATTTGAACGATGTGGTATACCAGGGTCGACGTGATATCAGTGGGTTGAACCAGGGCATGTGAAGCGTCTGGGGTAAACCATGGAAAGTTCTGGGGGGCTTGGATGTGGAAAGGGAGCTGTTGTTTCGGTGAATTATTAAATGACAGCTGGAGACTGAGTGCGAACGAATGTGGCCTTTGTTGTCTTTCCCTAGCGCTACCTTGCGCACGTGAGGGGGGGGAGGGGGCTGTTATTTAGTGCGTCGCGTGGTGGCGATTGGGATGAATAAAGACAGACAGTATGAATTATCTACATGTGTTTATATGTATATGTCTATGTGTGTATATATATGTATAAGTTGAGATGTATAGGTATGTATATGTGCTTGTGTGGACGTGTATGTATATACATGTGTATGAGGGTGGGTTTGGCAATTCTTTCGTTTGTTTCCTTGCGCTACCTCACTAACAACCCCATCCATAAACAAAATAAACAATCATGGAGACATCACACACCCCTGCCGCAAACAAACATTCACTGAGAACCATTCACTTTCCTCTCTTTCTATTCGTAAACATGCCTTACATCCTCGATAAAAACTTTTCAGCTTTCCACTGCTAATACCAACTTCCCTCGCACACCATATATTCTTAATACCCTCCACAAAGCATCTCTATCAACTTCATCATATGCCTACTCCATGCCCATGAATGCTACATACAAATCCATTTGCTTTTCTAAGTATTTCTCATATACTTTCTTCAAAGCAAACACCTGATCCACACATCCTCTACCACTTCTGAAACCACACTGCTCTTCCCCAGTCTGATGCTCTGTACATGCCTTCACCCTCTCAATCAATACCCTCCCATTTATTTTCCCAGGAATCCTCAACAAACTTATACCTCTGTAATTTGAGCACTCAACTTTATCGCCTTTCCCTTTGTACTATGGCTTTATGCAAGCATTCCGCCAATCCTCAGGCACCTCAACATGAGTCATACGTGCATTATATAACCTTAGCACCCATTCTACAACACAGTCACCCCCGTTTTTAATAAATTCCACTGCAATACCATCCAAACCCGCTCCATCTCTTTCTCACATCACTAGTACTTGTTAACACCTGCCCATTAGCCCCCTTCACTGATGTTCTCATTTGTTCTCTTGTCTTACGCACTTTATATACCTTTTTCCAAAACATCGTTTTGTTCTCCCTAAAATCTAATGATATTCTCTCACTCCAGCTCTCATTTGCCCTCTTTTTCACCTCTTGTACCTTTCTCTTGACTTTTTGCCTCTTTCTTTTATACATCTCCTACTCATTTGCATTATTTCCCTGCAAATATCGTCCAAATGGCTCTCTCTTCTCTTTCACTAATAGTCTTACTTCTTCATCCCACCACTCACTATCCTTTCGAATCCACCCCCCTCCCACGCTTCTCTTGCCAGAAGCATCTTTTGCGCAAGCCATCACTACTTCCCTAAATACATTCCATTCTTCACCTACTCCCCTTACGTCCTTTGTTCTCACCATTTTCCATTCTTTACCAAGTCTCTCCTGGTACTTCCTCTCATAAGTCTTCTTTCCAAGCTCACTTGCTCTCACTTCTCTCTTTGCCCCAACATTCTCTCTTCTTTTCTGAAAACATCTACAAATCTTCACCTTCGCCTCCACAAGATAATGATCAGACATCCCTCCAGTTGCACTTCTCAGCACATTAACATCCAAAAGTCTCTCTTTCGCGCGCCTGTCAATTAACAAGTAATGCAATAACGCTCTCTGGCCATCTCTCCTACTTACATACGTATACTTATGTATATCTCGCTTTTTAAACCAGGTATTCCCAATCACCAGTCCTTTTTCAGCACATAAATCTACAAGCTCTTCACCATTTCCATTTACAACACTGAAAACCCCATGTATACCAATTATTCCCTCATCTGCCACATTTCTCACCTTTGCATTCAAATCACCCATCACTATAACCCTGTCTTGTGCATCAAAACCACTAACACACTCATTCAGCTGCTCCCAAGACACTTGCCTCTCATGATCTTTCTTCTCATGCCCAGGTGCATATGCACCAATAATCACCCATCTCTCTCCATCAACTTTCAGTTTTACCCATATTAATCGAGAATTTACTTTCTTACATTCTATCACATACTCCCACAACTCCTGTTTCAGAAGAACTGCTGTTCCTTCCCTTGCTCTTGTCCTATTACTAACCCCTGACTTTACTCCCAAGACATTCACAAACCACTCTTCCCCTTTACCCTTGAGCTTCGTTTCACTCAGAGCTAAAACATCCAGGTTCCTTTCCTCAAACATACTACCTATCTCTCCTTTTTTCACATCTTTGTTACATCCACACACATTTAAACACCCCAATCTGAATCTACGAGGAGGATGAGCTCTCCCCGCGTGACTCCTTCTGTTTCCCATTTTTAGAAAGTTGAAATACAAGGAGGGGAGGATTTCTGGCCCCCCGCTCCCGTCCCCTCTAGTCGCATTCTACGACACGTGAGGAATGCGTGGGAAGTATTCTTTCACCCCTATCCCCAGGGATAATATATATATATATATATATATATATATATATATATATATATATATATATATATATATATATATATATATATATATATATATATATATATATATATATATATATATATATATATATATATATATATATATATATATATATATATATATATATATATATATTTTTTTTTTTTTTTTTTTTTCTTGCTTTGTCGCTGTCTCCCGCGTTTGCGAGGTAGCGCAAGGAAACAGACGAAAGAAATGGCGAAACCCACCCCCATACACATGTATATACATACGTCCACACACGCAAATATACATACCTACACAGCTTTCCATGGTTTACCCCAGACGCTTCACATGCCTTGATTCAATCCACTGCCAGCACGTCAACCCCGGTCTACCACATCGCTCGAAATCACTCTATTCCTTGCCCTCCTTTCACCCTCCTGCATGTTCAGGCCCCGATCACACAAAATCTTTTTCACTCCATCTTTCCACCTCCAATTTGGTGTCCCTCTTCTCCTCGTTCCCTCCACCTCCGACACATATATTCTCTTGGTCAATCTTTCCTCACTCATTCTCTCCATGTGCCCGAACCATTTCAAAACACCCTCTTCTGCTCTCTCAACCACGCTCTTTTTATTTCCACACATCTCTCTTACCCTTACGTTACTTACTCGATCAAACCACCTCACACCACATATTGTCCTCAAACATCTCATTTCCAGCACATCCATCCTCCTGCGCACAACTCTATCTATAGCCCACGTCTCGCAACCATACAACATTGTTGGAACCACTATTCCTTCAAACATACCCATTTTTGCTTTCCAAGATAATGTTCTCGACTTCCACACATTCTTCAAGGCTCCCAGAATTTTCGCCCCCTCCCCCACCCTATGATCTACTTCCGCTTCCATGGTTCCATCCGCTGCCAGATGCACTCCCAGATATCTAAAACACTTCACTTCCTCCAGTTTTTATTCCATTCAAACTCACCTCCCAATTGACTTGACCCTCAACCCTACTGTACCTAATAACCTTGCTCTTATTCATATTTACTCTTAACTTTCTTCTTTCACACACTTTACCAAACTCAGTCACCAGCTTCTGCAGTTTCTCACATGAATCAGCCACAAGCGCTGTATCATCAGCGAACAACAACTGACTCACTTCCCAAGCTCTCTCATCCCCAACAGACTTCATACTTGCCCCTCTTTCCAAAACTCTTGCATTCACTTCCCTAACAACACCATCCATAAACAAATTAAACAACCATGGAGACATCACACACCCCTGCCGCAAACCTACATTCACTGAGAACCAATCACTTTCCTCTCTTCCTACACGTACACATGCCTTACATCCTCGATAAAAACTTTTCACTGCTTCTAACAACTTGCCTCCCACAACATATATTCTTAATACCTTCCACAGAGCATCTCTATCAACTCTATATATATATATATATATATATATATATATATATATATATATATATATATATATATATATATATATATATATATCTTTTTTTTTCAAACTATTCGCCATTTCCCGCATCAGCAAGGTACCGTTAAGAACAGAGGACTGGGCCTCTGAGGGAACATCCTCACCTGGCCCCCTTCTCTGTTCCTTCTTTTGGAAAATTAAAAAAAAAACAAGAGGGGAGGATTTCTAGCCCCCCGCTCCCTCCCCTTTTAGTCGCCTTCTACGACACGCAGGGAATACGTGGGAAGTATTCTTTCTCCCCAATCCCCAGGGATATGTATACTTTTTTTTTTTTTTTTATTATACTTTGTCGCTGTCTCCCGCGTTTGCGAGGTAGCGCAAGGAAACAGACGAAAGAAATGGCCCAACCCCCTCCCATACACATGTATATACATACGTCCACACATGCAAATATGCATACCTACACAGCTTTCCATGGTTTACCCCAGACGCTTCACATGCCTTGATTCAATCCACTGACAGCACGTCAACCCCGGTATACGACATCGCTCCAATTCACTCTATTCCTTGCCCTCCTTTCACCCTCCTGCATGTTCAGGCCCCGATCACACAAAATCTTTTTCACTCCATCTTTCCACCTCCAATTTGGTCTCCCTCTTCTCCTCGTTCCCTCCACCTCTGACACATATATCCTCTTGGTCAATCTTTCCTCACTCATTCTCTCCATGTGCCCAAACCACTTCAAAACACCCTCTTCTGCTCTCTCAACCACGCTCTTTTTATTTCCACACATCTCTCTTACCCTTACGTTACTCACTCGATCAAACCACCTCACACCACACATTGTCCTCAAACATCTCATTTCCAGCACATCCATCCTCCTGCGCACAACTCTATCCATAGCCCACGCCTCGCAACCATACAACATTGTTGGAACCACTATTCCTTCAAACATACCCATTTTTGCTTTCCGAGATAATGTTCTCGACTTCCACACATTCTTCAAGGCCCCCAGAATTTTCGCCCCCTCCCCCACCCTATGATCCACTTCCGCTTCCATGGTTCCATCCGCTGCCAGATCCACTCCCAGATATCTAAAACACTTCACTTCCTCCAGTTTTTCTCCATTCAAACTCACCTCCCAATTGACTTGACCCTCAACCCTACTGTACCTAATAACCTTGCTCTTATTCACATTTACTCTTAACTTTCTTCTCCCACACACTTTACCAAACTCAGTCACCAGCTTCTGCAGTTTCTCACATGAATCAGCCACCAGCGCTGTATCATCAGCGAACAACAACTGACTCACTTCCCAAGCTCTCTCATCCCCAACAGACTTCATACTTGCCCCTCTTTCCAAAACTCTTGCATTTACCTCCCTAACAACCGCATCCATAAAGAAATTAAACATATATATATATATATATATATATATATATATATATATATATATATATATATATATATATATATATATATATATATATATATATATATATATATACATATATATATACATATATATATATATATATATATATATATATATATATATATATATATATATATATATATATATATATATATATGTGTGTGTGTGTGTGTGTGTGTGTGTGTGTGTATGTGTGTGTATGTGTGTTTATGTATGTATATGTGTGTATATATATATATATATATATATATATATATATATATATATATATTTTTTTTTTTTTTTTTTTTTTTTCATACTATTTGCCATCTCCCGCGATAGCGAGGTAGCGTTAAGAACAGAGGACTGGGCCTTTGAGGGAATATCCTCACCTGGCCCTCTTCTCTGTTCCCTCTTTTGGAAAAAAAAAAAAAAAAAAAGAAATATATATATATATATATATTTTTTTTTTTTTTTTTTTTTTTTTATACTTTGTCGCTGTCTCCCGCGTTTGCGAGGTAGCGCAAGGAAACAGACGAAAGAAATGGCCCAACCCCCCCCCCCATACACATGTACATACACACGTCCACACACGCAAATATACATACCTACACAGCTTTCCATGGTTTACCCCAGACGCTTCACATGCCTTGATTCAATCCACTGACAGCACGTCAACCCCTGTATACCACATGACTCCAATTCACTCTATTCCTTGCCCTCCTTTCACCCTCCTGCATGTTCAGGCCCCGATCACACAAAATCTTTTTCACTCCATCTTTCCACCTCCAATTTGGTCTCCCTCTTCTCCTCGTTCCCTCCACCTCCGACACATATATCCTCTTGGTCAATCTCTCCTCACTCATTCTCTCCATGTGCCCAAACCATTTCAAAACACCCTCTTCTGCTCTCTCTACCACGCTCTTTTTATTTCCACACATCTCTCTTACCCTTACGTTACTTACTCGATCAAACCACCTCACACCACACATTGTCCTCAAACATCTCATTTCCAGCACATATATATATATATATATATATATATATATATATATATATATATATATATATATATATATATATATATATATATATATATATATATATATATATATATATATATATATATATATGTATATATATATATATATATATATATATATGTAGATTTTCTACTTCTACCTAATGCCCCAGTCTAATATTTCTAACTAATGCTCCTGTCTAGTGTTTACACCATACATTCCATCTATTACTCCTACCATTTTGCCAAAAGGCAGGGAATGTGCACTCAACACAGGAAAATCTAATTACAAAGAATGAGGTGTGTGACAAGGAGATTGTAAGTTTGTGGACAGAATACCAGCATTGAATGAAGCAGAAAAAAATGACAACTGCTTGGATGAAAGGACTGCAACTTGGCAACCACTGAGGTGCTGGCTCACTATGCAGCCATAATTAAACCTTATAATAAACGTTAATCCTCATGTGGATGATCCTCAGAAGGAAACAATGGGAAGCATCACCAGATTTGAACCACACATCCAAGTCTTAGTGAAGGGACACACATACACAGAACACTTGAGCAGTGGCTTTACAGTTCCACAAGTTAAATACTACCAGTATTGCACTTTCCTTTCACATAATGTACAATAAAGGAGCAAATCTGTATATTCATTTGTCCCTACCTATATATACTGTTCACTGTCACGTAGAATACAGACTGATACAGAAAAAGTCTACATCGTTTGGTCCCAGTAAAGCATAACTACAAACCCATATATCTAACTAAGATTCAACACCAAAGCTCTGATAAAATGAAAGATTTTGATTTAAGTTTAGCAAACTTATACATGAAGGGGGAAGGTTGTCTTTTCTATTTCAAAAGTTAATGCAGTAGCAGTACATTACTTGATAAAGAAAACTTGTAAATGTCAAACAGCTAATGAGAGTGCACACTTCAGTGAGGATTACCAAAAGCATTAACTGGGAGCATAAGGTTGAAGTATTAGGTTGGAACATTAGGTAGACCCATTAGGTAGAAGGAGTTGGTTGAATCTTAGGTAGGAATCTCGAAAAACACTGCACTAGAGTTGCCCTCTACCCATGGCCTGTCAAGGGTGAGGCACTAAAGCTAAGAAGCAGCACTGGAGTTTAACAGTTATGAAGACTTTTGCCGTGGCCAACCCCTTGAAGGAGTTCCCAAAGGGAACGGGCATCAGTGATACGAATAGTTAGAATGTCATGTGAAATGAGATGTAGAATTGGACTTGGAGGGCAGTTGTTTGTTACAGGTTGGGTCATTTCAGCATATACAATTTTTATTAATATTTTATTTCATAACCCTAGGAGGGAACAAGGAGAAGTGGGAGACCAAATTGGAGGTGGAAGGATGGGGTGAAAAAGATTTTGAGTGATCATGGCCTGAACATATATATATATATATATATATATATATATATATATATATATATATATATATATATATATATATATATATATATACATATGAAAAATGTAAGATATAATTTAGAAAACTGAAACTTCTAGCTTGAAATGAAATGAAAAAATGAATGTCTCATAATGGTTCAACCTCTGACTATGGAAAAGGAAAATGTATAATTTATTTACACAAACGTCAATAGTTGTTTTCATCAATTTAACCACTGTATCATACTGCCTGGTCCACTTCTCTTATCATGAAACTGGAATATTGGTTTATGATGTTTCTCAATTGTCTTCATTACACAAAGTACAACCATATCTTGGATACATGAGGGTAGGTAGTTGGTCATCCGCCATAATAAAGCCTTGACAGACCAAAAGTTTATCTGGACCTCAACTTTTCCAATACATTCATGAAAAACACCTTTTTGCTTTCCATCTCTATCACTTTGAAAAAAAAAATGCTCCCTTTGTTCACATTTTAATGAAAGAATAAGCTTCAATGTCTAAGCTACATTCTTTTCCAATTTCACTATTTTCACTATATATATATATATATATATATATATATATATATATATATATATATATATATATATATATATATATATATATATATATATATGTATATATATATATATATATATATATATATATATATATATATATATATATATATATATATATATATATATATATATATATATATATATATATATATATATATATATATATATATATATATATATATATATATATATATATATATATATATATATATATATATATATATATATATATATATATATATACACATATATATACATATATATATGTGATATATATATGTATATATATATATATATATATATATATATATATATATATATATATATATATATATATATATATATATATATATATATATATATATATATATATATATTGGATCTAAGTTAAAGTACCCTAAACCAAATACCTAAGTACCTAAGTACCTGCATTAGTAGGTAAGATATCCCTTAGTAATTTTGTTTCAAAAAATTCCACGTTAAGATTACTTAGTACAGGTGAAAGAGGGTTCCCCATTGCCATGCCAAATTCTTGAGCATAATAATCTCCATTAGATTCAAATACACAGTCCTTTATACACAATTTTATTAGTTCAATGAAATTAGACTTTGAAACAGGTAAATGAATATCATCCAACACATGAAATAAATATTCTAAAAGGTCATCAACTGGAACTTTAATGAAAAGTGAGGAAACATCAAAGCTAACTAGTTTGAAATCAAAATTATCATTGATATTATTTGGCTTGTTCACTAAATCTAAATTGTTCATGATATAAGAATGTGATACCTCACCCACTAAAGGGCTTAATAGAGAAACTAAACATTTTGACAATTTATAAGTGATGGAGCCTACTGAACTCACTATCGGTCTTGCTGGAAAATTCTGTTTATGTGTTTTGATAAGTCCATACATAAATGGCAATGAAGGGGACAAAGATGACAAACTTTTGATAAGAGAAATGTTACCTTTCAACAACAACTTCATGCCTTTATTGAAGTGAGAATTGACTGCTTCTAAGTTATTTATACTAAGTTTAAAATATGTTGTGTTATCATTTAGAAGATCATTCATTTTAGATAAATAGTTACTTTTGTCTAAAATCACAACAGTGTTAGTCTTATCTCCTTTAGTAATATGTATATCCTTGTCTTTTTTATGGTGTTAATAGGTCTTTTGAATCTTTCAGGGCAATTAGCTTCCACTGGTTTTGACAAAATGGCATACACTTAATCCTTACAGATATTAATATCATCATTCCTTAAATTACTGTATTTTTCTAAATTACAAAAAGACTTTTTGACATCAACACAGCTGGCTTCTCTGTTAGAGCACACAAAACTTAAACCATAGCCTAATGCACACAACGAATCTTTATCTAGTTTATTAGACAGGTTTACCACAAAAGATGGGTTTGTGTTCTTGGTCCAGTCGCTGTTTTCAGTACGATGGTCCAACTTACGATTTAGTGACACTTGTAGCCTATTGAGTTCTTTCCTTAATTCATCATAGCAATAGTCCAACACCCGGTTCTTCCACTGTGTCGGTATTGCCATTTGAAAAGCACGTTTCTTCTCCCTTGAAATGCGAAAAGCCTCCTCCATTTCAAGTTTCCTGAATTCAATATTTTGAAATTGGTCAAATGGTCGACCAGACAGCAGCAACAAACGTTGAGGTAGGACAGATCTTGGCATCACTTGTTCGTTAAGGCATTTCCTAAGGAATTGAAATCGTAACTTCAGTTGGTGAGCCTTGATTAACGATTTGGAGAAAGCAGTAACGAAAGGAGAAAGTCCAGGACAGCTTGTAGAGAAGCAATAGAAAAGCCGTGTGGAATCCATGTTGGAAAGGATCACAATTTTGCGCGTGATCAAGATATTCCTATGAGTCAACGGGGAAAATGAAACACGAAAAGTTCCCAAGTACACTTTCGTGTAATAATCACACCATCTGGGAAGATACGAGAGATTAATATAATATTCACTTGATATACATCGAAGAGACGAAGCTAGGACGCCATTTGGAAACTAACCATTTTGACAATTTATATGTGATGGAGCCTACTGAACTCACTATAGGTCTTGCTGGAAAATTCTGTTTATGTGTTTGAAAGTCTAATTTCATTCAGCTGATAAGATTCTGTATAAAAGACTGTGTATTTCAATTTAATGGAGATAATTATGCTCAAAAATTTGGTATGGCAATGGGTAACCCTCTTTCCCGTGTGCAAAGTAATCCTTATATGGAATTTTTTGAAACAAAATTACAAAAGGATATCTTACCTCCTAATGCAATTTCGTTTAGGTATGTAGATGATGTTCTTTGAGTTTGGCCAACAAATGAAAATTTACAAATATTTCTCCCCTTACTTAAGAATTTAGTACCTTCCATCAAATTTACTGTAGAAAATGAAAATGATGGTATGTTACCATTTTTAGATTGCATGATACATAGACAAGGAAACAAGTTTAAGTTTAGCATATACAGAAAACCCACCAATGTATGTTCATACATCCATTATTACTCATCTCAACATGACAGAGTTAAATTATCATCATTTCAATCTATGTTCCTTAGGGCATTACGTATTTGCAGTCCAGAGTTTATTGATGATGAGTTTGAGAAGATATATTCTATTGGATCTAAGTTAAAGTATCCTAGATCTTTCATTAATAAATCCCTTAAGTTAGCAAAGAAATCATTTTATACAGTTGAGCCCAAACCTCCCACTGACAACAAGAATCTTTTAGTTCTCCCTTTTAATAATAATTTCACTTTGCTTCCCATGTTGCTTAAATCCTTTAATGTAAATGTTGCCTTTAGCAACAATAAAAAATATCTTAATCAGGAATTCACCAGGAAATTCTCTTGGTTGCATCTATAAAGTGCATTGTGGAAACTGTGATAAATTTTATGTTGGTCAGACTGGTAAGGATCTTTCTGTTAGACTTAAGCAACATAAATATAGTATAAGAACGGGACAAGAATCAAATGCCTTGTTTAATCATTTTAAAAACTATGATCATTGTATTGACTGGAGTAACGCCATCTCAGTTGTTAATTCTAACTCAGTTACCAAGAGAAATATCATTGAATCTTCTATTATTAAATACAC
>NC_092269.1:20607733-20622733 GCF_036320965.1 Panulirus ornatus
ACGTGTATGTATATACATGTGTATGGGGGTGGGTTGGGCCATTTTTTTCGTCTGTTTCCTTGCGCTACCTCGCAAACGCGGGAGGCAGCGACAAAGCAAAGCGAATAAATAATGTATATATATATATATATATATATATATATATATATATATATATATATATATATATACATATATATATATATATATATATATATATATATATATATATATATATTTATATATATACTAAGTACCCGATTTTTCATTAATATCAAAGCATTCAAGAAAGGAAGCCATTGTCCTTTTTTTCTCTATTTATTTGTACATTTCATATATATATCAGTTTGAGTGGTTAAAGAATCACACGACGTTACAGATGCCTCAGAGGCTAGTCTAAAGATCTTATACTACTCTTTGATACGCTGTTTTACTGCAGTTTCTTGAGTTGTAATATCCCTGATATATTTTATTGCAAATATGATCAAAAACTTATTACATAACTTTTTATAACATCATGGTATATTACTTCAGATACAGATACGTCAGATCACCTGATAGGGCATGGGGATCTCGAAAAAGTGATGGTTCTTGGTCTGGCATGGTCGGCTTGGTAACCAGAGAGGTACGTCTACTGCATAAGAGACCACACAGCATGGCACTTTTTTATATGCCAGGGAGAATAGTACGATGAGAAAAGTAGGATGAGAAGTCCTATTCTGGCGTGGTGATCAAGCACGGTGGAGGGGTAGATTATTTGACAAGCATGTGTCGGGTTGGGAGGTGATAACCTCGGATGTAAGGATGTAAGGATGTAGGACAGGAAATAGGTTGGTGAGACGATAAATCTAAGGAAGAGTAAGACTGTTCCTGAAGCAAGAACTGTGGGAGTGTGTAAAAGAAGGTAAGAAAATACATTCAAGATTAATGTGGGTGAAAATAAAAGTGGATGGATGAGAGATGAGTGATAATTGGTGTTTCTGCACCTGGCTATGAGAAGAAAGATCATAAGAGGCAAGTGTTTTAGAAGCATCTGATTGAGTGTCAGCAACGTTGGTGCACGAGACTTTGTTAAAGTAAGTGAGCTTGGAAAGGAGACGTGTGAGGATGCACAAGGATAGATTGAGTGCAGAATGGCAAAATGTGACAGCAAATGACGGAAGGGAATGGGGGAGGTTTGGGGTGTGTTTAGAGAAGCAGTGATGGTATGTGCAAAAGATGCATGTGGCATGATATAGGTGGGACATGGGCTGATTAGAAAGGGTAGTGAGTGGGGGGGATAAATTACTAAAGGTGTTACTGATAGAGAAAAGAAAGCCCTTTGGATGATACTTACAAAGAAGGAGTGCAAATGACTGAGAAATGTACAAGAGAAAGCGGCATGGGTCGAGAGAAAGGTGCAAGAGATGAAAAAGAGGGCAAATTAAAGTTGGGGTGAGAGGGTATCATCAAATCTTAGGGAGAGTAAAGAGATGTTTGAAAGAGGTAGATAACGTGCATGGACAAATTGAACAAATGGTAACATCGTTGAAGGGGTCACATGGGTAGGTAGAGATGAAGTGAGGAGATGGAGTGAGTATTTTGAAGGTTTATTGAGTGTTTGATGATTGAGTATGCAGATGTGGGGTGTTTCTCTCGGAATGGTGTACGAAGGGAGAGGGTCAGGGAACATGGTTTTGTAAACAGAAAAATGAAAGTGAAAGCTTTGCAGAAGATGAAAGCCGGCAAGACGGTGGGTTCGGATGGTGTGGCAGTGGAGTTCATTGAAAAATTGGGTAACTATGTTGTTGATTGCTTGGTGGGGATATTCAATATAAGTATGGGTCATAGTGAAGTGCCTGAAGATTCAAGGAATGCATGCATAGTGCCACAGTACAGAAGCATGGGGTATAGGGGTGAGTGTTCAAATGACAAAGGCATAAGTTTGGGAATATTCCTTGGAATACATCCGAAAACCTCTATAGATATACAATTTCACCTCCTAAAAATGGCGATCAGACATTCCTCCAGCTGCCCCTTTCAGCACATTACCATCCAAATGTCTCTCTTTTACATATCTATCAATTAACACGTAATTCAATAACGCACTTTCACCATGTCTCCTACTCACATATACTTATGTATATCTCTCATTATAAACCAGGTACTCCCAGTCACCAGTCCTTTTCAGCAGGCAAATCCACAAGCTCTTGACATTCCATTTATAACACTGAATACCATATGTGCACCAATTATACCCTCAACTGCAACAAAACTTACATTCGCATTCAAATCACTCATCACTACAACCCAGTCTCGTCCATCAAACCTGCTAACATACTCACTCACCTGCCCCGAAAACGATTCCCACTCATGATCTTTCTTCTCATGCCCAGGTGCATATGCACCAATAACCACCCATCTCTTTCCATCCACTTTCAGTTTTACCCAAATAAATCTAGAAATTACTTTATTACACAGACACACGCACAGACACACACACACACACACACAAACACACACAGACACACACAGACATACACATACACACACACACACACACACACACACACACATATATGTATATACATATATATATATATATATATATATATATATATATATATATATATATATATATATATATATATATATATATATATATATATATATATATATATATATGTATATGTATATATATATATATATATATATATATATATATATATATATATATATATATATATGTTGTAGGAGGCAAGTTGTTAGAAGCAGTGAAAAGTTTTTATCGAGGATGTAAGGCATGTGTACGTGTAGAATGAGAGGAAAGTGATTGGTTCTCAGTGAATGTAGGTTTACGGCAGGGGTGTGTGATGTCTCCATGGTTGTTTAATTTGTTTATGGATGGGGTTGTTAGGGAGGTGATTGAAAGAGTTTTGGAAAGAGGGGCAAGTATGAAGTCTGTTGGGGATGAGAGAGCTTGGGAAGTGAGTCAGTTGTTGGTCGCTGATGATACAGCGCTGGTGGCTGATTCATGTGAGAAACTTCAGAAACTGGTGACTGAGTTTGGTAAAGTGTGTGAAAGAAGAAAGTTAAGAGTAAATGTGAATAAGAGCAAGGTAATTAGGTACAGTAGGGTTGAGGGTCAAGTCAATTGGGAGGTAAGTTTGAATGGAGAAAAAATGGAGGAAGTAAAGTGTTTAAGATATCTGGGAGTGGATCTGGCAGCGGATGGAACCATGGAAGCGGAAATGGATCATAGGGTGGGGGAGGGGGCGAGAATCCTGGGAGCCTTGAAGAATGTGTGGAAGTCGAGAACATTATCTCGGAAAGCAAAAATGGTTATGTTTGAAGGAATAGTGGTTCCAACAATGTTGTATGGTTGCGAGGCGTAGGCTATGGATAGAGTTGTGCGCAGGAGGATGGATGTGCTGGAAATGAGATGTTTGAGGACAATGTGTGGTGTGAGGTGGTTTGATCGAGTAAGTAACGTAAGGGTAAGAGAGATGTGTGGAAATAAAAAGAGCGTGGTTGAGAGAGCAGAAGAGGGTGTTTTGAAATGGTTTGGGCATATGGAGAGAATGAGTGAGGAAAGATTGACCAAGAGGATATAAGTGTCGGAGGTGGAGGGAACGAGGAGAAGTGGGAGACCAAATTGAAGGTGGAAAGATGGAGTGAAAAAGATTTTCTGTGATCGGGGCCTGAACATGCAGGAGGGTGAAAGGAGGGCAAGGAATAGAGTGAATTGGATCGATGTGGTATACCGGGGTTGACGTGCTGTCAGTGGATTGAATCAGGGCAAGTGAAGCGTATGGGGTAAACCATGGAAAGCTGTGTAGGTATGTATATTTGCGTGTGTGGACGTATGTATATACATGTGTATGGGGGTGGGTTGGGCCATTTCTTTCGTCTGTTTCCTTGCGCTATCTCGCAAACGCGTGAGACAGCGACAAAGCAAAAAAAAAAAACAGAAAAAAAAAAAAAAAAATATATATATATATATATATATATATATATATATATATTATATATATATATATATATATATATATATATATATATATATATATATATATATATATATATATATATATTATCCCTGGGGATAGGGGTGAAATGATACTTCCCACGCATTCCTCACGTGTCGTAAAAGGCGACTAGAGGGGACGGGAGAGGGGGGCCAGAGATCCTCCCCTCCTTGTATTTTAACTTTCTAAAAACGGGAAACAGGAGTCACGCAGGAAGTGCTTATCCTCCTCGTAGACTCAGATTGTCTAAATGTGTGTGGATGTAACAAAGATGTGAAAAAAGGAGAGATAGGTAGTATGTTTGAGGAAAGGAACCTGGATGTTTTGGCTCTGAGTCAAACGAAGCTCAAGGATAAAGGGGAAGAGTGGTTTGGGAATGTCTTAGGAGTAAAGTCAGGGGTTAGTGAGAGGACAAGAGAGAGCGAAGGAGTAGCAGTACTCCTGAAACAGGAGTTAGGGAGTATGTGATAGAATGTAAGAAAGTAAATTCTCGATTGATATGGATAAAACTGAAAGTTGATGGAGAGAGATGGGTGATTATTGGTGCATATGCACCTAGGCATGAGAAGAAAGATCATGAGAGGCAAGTGTTTTGGGAGCAGCTGAATGAGTGTGTTAGTGGTTTTGATGCACAAGACCAGGTTATAGTGATGGGTGATTTGAATGCAAAGGTGAGTAATGTGGGAGTTGAGGGAATAATTGGTATACATGGGGTGTTCAGTGTTGTAAATGAAATGGTGAAGAGCTTGTAGATTTATGTGCTGAAAAAGGACCGGTGATTGGGAATACCTGGTTTAAAAGCGAGATATACATAAGTATACTTATGTAAGTAGGAGAGATGGCCAGAGAGCGTTATTGCATTACGTGTTAATTGACAGGCGCGCGAAAGAGAGACTTTTGGATGTTAATGTGCTGAGAGGTGCAACTGGAGGGGTGTCTGATCATTTTCTTGTGGAGGCTAAGGTGAAGATTTGTATGGGTTTTCAGAAAAGAAGAGTGAATGTTAGGGTGAAGAGGGTGGTGAGAGTAAGTGAGCTTGGGAAGGAGACTTGTGTGAGGAAGTACCAGGAGACACTGAGTACAGAATGGAAAAAAGTGAGAAAAATGGAAGTAAGGGGAGTGGGGGAGGAATGGGATGTATCTAGGGAATCAGTGATGGAGTGCGCTAAAGATGCTTGTGGCATGAGAAGCGTGGGAGGTGGGTTGATTAGAAAGGGTAGTGAGTGGTGGGATGAAGAAGTAAGATTATTAATGAAAAAAAAGCGAATGGCATTTGGACAATTTTTGCATGGAAATAATGCAAATGAGTGGGAGATTATTAGTGAAAGAGAAGAGAGAGGCATTTGGACGATTTTCGAAGGGAAAAAATGCAATTGAGTGGGAGATGTATAAACGAAAGAGGCAGGAGGTCAAGAGAAAGGTGCAAGAGGTGAAAAAGATGGCAAATGAGAGTTGGGGTGAGAGAGTGTCATTAAATTTTAAGGAGAATAAAAAGATGTTTTCGAAGGAGGTAAATAAAGTGCGTAAGACAAGGGACCAAATGGGAACTTCAGTGAAGGAGGCTAATGGGGAGGTGATAACAAGTAGAGGTGATGTGAGAAGGAGATGGAGTGAGTATTTTGAAGGTTTGTTGAATGTGTTTGATGATAGAGTGGCAGATATAGGGTGTTTTGGTCGAGGTGGTGTGCAATGTGAGAGGGTTAGGGATAATGATTTGGTAAACAGAGAAGAGGTAATAAAAGCTTTGCGGAAGATGAAAGCCGGCAAGGCAGCAGGTTTGGATGGTATCGCAGTGGAAATTATCAAAAAAGGGGGTGGCTGTATTGTTGACCGGTTGGTAAGGTTATTTAATGTATGCATGATTCATGGTGAGGTGGATGAGGATTGGCGGAATGCGTGCATAGTGCCATTGTGAAAAGGCAAAGGGGATCAGAGAGAGTGCTGAAATTACAGAGGTATAAGTTTGTTGAGTATTTCTGCTAAATTATATTTGAGGGTATTGATTGAAAGGGTGAAGTCATGCACAAAGCATCAGATTGGGGAAGAGCAGTGTGGTTTCAGAAGTGGTAGAGGATGTGTGGATCAGGTGTTTGCTTTGAAGAATGTATGTGAGAAATACTTAGAAAAGCAAATGGATTTGTATGTACCATTTATTGATCTGGAGAAGGCATATGATAGAGTTGATAGAGATGCTCTGTGGGAGGTATCACGAAATTATGGTGTGGAAGGCAAGTTGTTGGAAGCAATGAAAAGTTTTTATCAAGGATGTAAGGCATGTGTACGTGTGGAAGAGGGGAAAGTGATTGGTTCTCAGTGAATGTAGGCTTGCGGCAGGAATGTGTGATGTCTCCATGGTTGTTTAATTTGTTTATGGATGGGGTTGTTAGGGAGGTGAATGCAAGAGTTTCGGAAAGAGGGGCAAGTATGCAGTCTGTTGTGGATGAGAGAGCGTGGGAAGTGAGTCAGTTGTTGTTCGCTGATGATACATCGCTGGTGGCTGATTCATGTGAGAAACTGCAGAAGCTGGTGACTGAGTTTGGTAAAGTGTGTGAAAGAAGAAAGTTAAGAGTAAATGTGAATAAGCGCAAGGTTATTAGGTACAGTAGGGTTGAGGGTGAAGTCAATTGGGAGGTAATTTTGAATGGAGAAAAACTGGAGAAAGTGAAGTGTTTTAGATATCTGGGAGTGGATCCGACAGCGGATGGAACCATGGAAGCAGAAGTGAATCATACGGTGGGGGAGGGGGCGAAAATTCTGTGAGCCTTGAAGAATGTTTGGAGGTCGAGAACATTATCTTGGAAAGCAAAAATGGGTATGTTTGAAGAAATAGTGGTTCCAAAAATGTTTTATGGCTGCGAGGAGAGGGCTATGGATAGAGTTGTGCTAAGGAGGGTGGATGTACTGGAAATGATATGTTTGAGGACAATATGTGGTGTCAGTTGGTTTGATCGAGTAAGTAATGTAAGGGTAAGTGAGATGTGTGGAAATAAAAAGATTGTGGTTGAGAGAGCAGAAGAGGGTGTTTTGAAATGGTTTGCTCACATGGAGAGAATGAGTGAGGAAAGATTGACCAAGAGGAAATATGTGCCAGGGAATGGAGGGAGCGAGGAGAAGTGGGAGACCAAATTGAAGGTGGAAAGATGGAGTGAAAAAGATTTTGAGTGATCGGGGCCTGAACATGAAGTAGGGTGAAAGGTGTGCAAGAATTGGAACGCTGTGGTATACCGGGTCGCCGTGCTGTCAATGGATTGAACCAAGGCATGTGAAGCGTCTGGGTTAAACCATGGAAATTTGTGTAGGGCCTGGATGTGGAAAGGGAGCTGTGGTTTTGGTGCATTATTACATGAAACCTAGAGAGTGAGTTTGAACAAATAGGGCCTTTTTTGTACTTTCCAAGCACTACCTGGCACACATGAGGGGGAGAGGGTTGTTATTCCATGTTTGGCGAGGTGGCGATGGGAATAAATAAAAGGAGATAGTATGAATCATGTAAATGTATATATATGTATATGTCTGTGTGTGTATATATATGTGTACATTAAGATGTATAGTTATGTATATTTGCGTATGTGGATATGTATGTATATACATGTGTATGTGGGTGGGTTGGGCCATTCTTTCGTCTGGTTCCTTTCGCTACCTTGCTCACGCGGGAGACAGGGAAAAAGCAAAATATATAAATAAAAAAAAAGATATATATATATATAAATATATATATATATATATATATATATATATATATATATATATATATATATATATATATATATATATATATATATATATATATATATATATATATATTTGCTTACGCACTTTATTTACCTATATATATATATATATATATATATATATATATATATATATATATATATATATATATATATATATATATATATATATTTATATATATATATATATATATATATATATATATATATATATATATATATATATATATATATATATATATATATATATATATATATATATATATATATATATATATATATAGGTAAATAAAGTGCGTAAGCAAATATATATATATATATATATATATATCATCAGTTGTTGTTCGCTGATGATACAGCGCTGGTGGCTGATTCATGTGAGAAACTGCAGAAGCTGGTGACTGAGTTTGGTAAAGTGTGTGGAAGAAGAAAGTTGAGAGTAAATGTGAATAAGAGCAAGGTTATTAGGTACAGTAGGGTTGAGGGTCAAGTCAATTGGGAGGTGAGTTTGAATGGAGAAAAACTGGAGAAAGTGAAGTGTTTTAGATATCTGGGAGTGGATCTGGCAGCGGATGGAACCATGGAAGCGGAAGTGGATCATAGGGTGGGGGAGGGGGCGAAAATTCTGGGAGCCTTGAAGATTGTGTGGAAGTCGAGAACATTATCTCGGAAAGCAAAAATGGGTATGTTTGAAGGAATAGTGGTTCCAACAATGTTGTATGGTTGCGAGGCGTGGGCTATGGATAGAGTTGTGCGCAGGAGGATGGATGTGCTGGAAATGATATGTTTGAGGACAATGTGTGGTGTGAGGTGGTTTGATCGAGTAAGTAACGTAAGGGTAAGAGAGATGTGTGGAAATAAACAGAGCGTGGTTGAGAGAGCAGAAGAGGGTGTTTTGAAATGGTTCGGTCACATGGAGAGAATGAGTGAGGAAAGATTGACCAAGAGAATATATGTGTCAGAGGTGGAGGGAACGAGGAGAAGAGGGAGACCAAATTGGAGGTGGAAAGATGGAGTGAAAAAGATTTTGTGTGATCGGGGCCTGAACATGCAGGAGGGTGAAAGGAGGGCAAGGAATAGAGTGAATTGGAGCGATGTGGTATACCGGGGTTGACGTGCTGTCAGTGGATTGAATCAAGGCATGTGAAGCGTCTGGGGTAAACCATGGAAAGCTGTGTAGGTATGTATATTTGCGTGTGTGGATGTATGTATATACATGTGTATGGGCGTGGGTTGGGCCATTTCTTTCGTCTGTTTCCTTGCGCTTCCTTGCAAACGCGGGAGACAGCGACAAAGCAAAAAAAAAAATATATATATATATATATATACATATATATATATATTTTTTTTTTTTTTTATACTTTTTATATATATATATATATATATATATATATACTCTCCCTGGGGATAGGGGAGAAAGAATACTTCCCACGTATTCTCTGCGTGTCGTAGAAGGCGACTAAAAGGGGAGGGAGCGGGGGGCTGGAAATCCTCCCCTCTCTTTTTTTTTTCCAAAAGAAGGAACAGAGAAGGGAGCCAGGTGAGGATATTCTCTCAAAGGCCCAGTCCTCTGTTCTTAACGCTACCTCGCTAATGCGGGAAATGGCGAATAGTATGAAGGAAAAGGAAGGAATATATATATATATATATATATATATATATATATATATATATATATATATATATATATATATATATATATATATATATATATATATATATATATATAGGTAAATAAAGTGCGTAAGACAAGGGAGCAAATGGGAACTTCAGTAAAGAGCGCAAATGGGGAGGTAATAACAAGTAGTGGTGATGTGAGAAGGAGATGGAGTGAGTATTTTTGAAGGTTTGTTGAATGTGTTTGATGATAGAGTGGCAGATATAGGGTGTTTTGGTCAAGGTGGTGTTCAAAGTGAGAGGGTTAGGGAAAATGATTTAGTAAAAAGAGAAGAGGTAGTAAAAGCTTTGCGGAAGATGAAAGCCGGCAAGGCAGCAGGTTTGGATGGTATTGCACTGGAATCTATTGAAAAAGGGGATGACTGTATTGTTGACTGGTTGGTAAGGTTATTTAATGTATGTATGACTCATGGTGAGGTGCCTGAGGATTGAAGGAATGCGTGCATAGTGCCATTGTACAAAGGCAAAGGGGATAAGCGTGAGTGCTCAAATTACAGAGATATAAGTTTGTTGAGTATTCCTGGTAAATTATATGAGAGGGTATTGATTGAGAGGGTGAAGGCATGTACAGAGCATCAGATTGGGGAAGAGCAGTGTGGTTTCAGAAGGTGGTAAAGGATGTGTGGATGATCTGGTGTTTCCTTTGAAGAATGTATATGAGAAATACTTAGAAAAGCAATTGGGATTTGTATGTAGCATTTATGGATCTGGAGAAGGCTTATGATAGAGTTGATAGAGATGCTCTGTGGAAGGTTTACCACAGACGCTTCACATGCCCTAATTCAATCCATTGACAGCACGTCGACCCCGGTATACCACATCGTTCCAATTCACTCTATTCCTTGCACGCCTTTCACCCTCCTGCATGTTCAGGCCCCGATCACTCAAAATATTTTTCTCTCCATCTTTCCACTTCCAATTTGGTCTCCCACTTCTCGTTCCCTCCACCTCTGACACATATATCCTCTTGGTCAATCTTTCCTCACACATTCTCTCCATGTGACCAAACCATTTCAAAACACCCTCTTCTGCTCTCTCACCAACACTCTTTTTATTTCCACACATCTCTCTCACCCTTACATTACTTACTCGATCAAACCATCTCACACCATATGTACTCCTCAAACATCTCATTTCCAGCACATCCACCCTCCTGCGCACAACTCTATCCATAGCCCACGCCTCGCAACCAGACAACATTGTTGGAACCACTATTCCTTCAAACATACCCATTTTTTCTTTCCGAGATAATGTTCTCGACTTCCAAACATTCTTCAATGCTCCCAAAATTTTCGCCCCCTCCCCCACCCTATGATTCACTTCCGCTTCCATGGTTCCATCCGCTGCCAGATCCAATCCCAGATATCTAAAACACTTTACTTCCTCCAGTTTTTCTCCATTCAAACTCACCTCCCAATTGACTTGACCCTCAACCCTACTGTACCTAATAACCTTGCTCTTATTCACATTTACTCTTAACTTTCTTCTTTCACACACTTTACCAAACTCAGTTACCAGCTTCTACAGTTTCTTACATGAATCAGCCACCAGCGCTGTATCATCAGCGAACAACAACTGACTCACTTCCCAAGCTCTCTCATCCACAACAGACTTCATACTTGCACCTCTTTCCAAAACTCTTGCATTCACCTCCCTAACAATCCCATCCATAAACAAATTAAACAACCATGGAGACATCACACACCCCTGCCGCAAACCTACATTCACTGAGAACCAATCACTTTCCTCTCTTCCTACACGTACACATGCCTTACATCCTCGATAAAAACTTTTCACTGCGTCTAACAACTTGCCTCTACACCATATATTCTTAATACCTTCCACAGAGCATCTCTATCAACTCTATCATATGCCATCTCCAGATCCATAAATGCTACTTACAAATTAATTTGCTTTTCTAAGTATTTCTCACATACATTCTTCAAAGCAAACACCTGATCCACACATCCTCTACCACTTCTGAAACCACACTGCTCTTCCCCAATCTGATGCTCTGTATATTTCTTCACCCTCTCAATCAATACCCTCCCATATAATTTACCAGGAATACTCAACAAACTTATACCTCTGTAATTTGAGCACTCACTTTTATCCCCTTTGCCTTTGTACAATGGCACTATGCACGCATTCCGTCAATCCTCAGGCAATCACCATGAGTCATACATACATTAGATAACCTTACCAACCAGTCAATAATACAGTCACCCCTTTTTTTAATAAATTCCACTGCAATGCCATCCAAACCTGCTGCCTTGCCGGCTTTCATCTTCCGGAAAGCTTTTACTACCTCTTCTCTGTTTACCAAATCATTTTCCCTAACCCTCTCACTTTGCACACCACCTCGACCAAAACGCCCTATATCTGCCACTCTGTCATCAAACACATTCAACAAACCTTCAAAATACTCACTCCAACTCCTTCTCACATCACCACTACTTGTTATCATCTCCCCATTTGCGCCCTTCACTGAAGTTCTCATTTGCTCCCTTGTCTTACGCATATATTCCTATGAATCCACGGGGAAAATGAAAAACGAAAAGTTCCCAAGTGCACTTTCGTGTAATAATCACATCATCAGGGGAGACAAAAGAGAGTAATATAACAGTCAGTTGATATACATCGAAGAGACGAAGCTAGGACGCCATTTGGTAAACATGTAAACATGTGATCAATCACAATCACATGCTTACTAAATGGCGTCCTAGCTTCGTCTCTTCGATGTATATCAACTGACCGTTATACTTCTCTCTTGTGTCTCCACTGATGATGTGATTATTAAACGAAAGTGCACTTGGGAACTTTTCGTGTTTCATTTTCCCCGTAGACTCATAGGAATATCTTGATCACGCGCAAAATTGTGATCCTTTCCAACATATATATATATATATATATATATATATATATATATATATATATATATATATATATATATATATATATATATATATATATATATATATATATATATATATATATATATATATATATATATATATATATATATATATATATATAGATATGTATATATATCCCTGGGGATAGGGGATAAAGAATACTTCCCACGCATTCCTCACGTGCCGTAGAAGGCGACTAAAGGGGACGTTAGCTGGGGGCGGGAAACCCTCCCCTCCCTGTATTTTAACTATCTAAAAGGGGAAACAGAAGAAGGAGTCACGCGGGAAGTGCTCATTCTCCTCGAAGTCTCAGATTGGGGTGTCTAAATGTGTGTGGATGTAACCAAGATGTGAAAAAAGGAGAGATATGTAGTATATTTGAGGAAAGGAACATGGATGTTTTGGCTCTGAGTGAAACGAAGCTCAAGGGTAAAGGGGAAGAGTGGTTTGGGAATGTCTTGGGAGTAAAGTCAGGGGTTCGTGACAGGACAAGAGCAAGGGAAGTAGAACTACTCCTGAAACAGGAGTTGTGGGAGTATGTGATAGAGTGTAATAAAGTAAATTCTACATTGATATGGGTAAAAGTGAAAATTGATGGAGAGAGATGGCTGATCATTGGTGCATATGCACCAGATCATAAGAGGCAAGTGTTTTGGGAGCAGCTAAATGAGTGTGTTAGTGGTTTGATGCACAAGACCGGGTTATAGTGATGGGTGATTTGAATGCAAAGGTGAGTAATGTCGCAGCCGAGGGAATAATTGGTGTACATGGGGTGTTCTGTGTTGTAAATGGAAATGGTGAAGAGCCTGTAGATTAATGTGTTAAAAGAGGACTGGTGATTAGGAATACCTGTTTTAAAAGCGAGATATACATAAGTATACGCATGTAAGTAGGAGACTAAGTGAGCTTGGGAAGGAGACTTGTGTGAGAAACTACCAGGAGAGACTGAGTACAGAATGGAAAAAGGTGAGAACAAAGGAGGTAAGGGGTGTGGCGGAGGAATGAGATGTATTTAGGGAAGCAGTGATGGCTTGCGCAAAAGATGCTTGTGGCATGAAGAGCGTGGGAGGTAGGTTGATTAGAAAGGGCAGTGAGTGGTGGGATGCAGAAGTAAGATTATTAGTGAAAGAAAAGAGAGAGGCATTTGGACGATTTTTGTAGGGAAAAAATGCCAATGACTGGGAAATGTATAAAAGAAAGAGGAGGGAGGTCAAGAGAAAGGTGCAAGATGTGAAAAAGAGGGCAAAAGAGAGTTGGGGTGAGAGAGTATCATTAAATTTTAGGGAGAATAAAAAGATGTTTTGGAAGGAGGTAAATAAAGTGCGTAAGACAATGGAGCAAATGGGAACTTCAGTGAAGGGGGCTAATGGGGAGGTGATAACAAGTAGTGGTGATGTGAGAAGGAGATGGGGTGAGTATTTTGAAGGTTTGTTGAATGTGTTTGATGATAGAGTGGCAGATATAGGGTGATTTGGTCGAGGTGGTGTGCAAAGTGAGAGGGTTAGGGAAAATGATTGGTAAACAAAGAAGAGGTAGGAAAAGCTTTGCGGAAGATGAATGCAGGCAAAACTGCAAGTTTGGATGGTATTGCAGTGGAATGTATTTAAAAAGGGGGTGACTTTATTGTTGACTGGTTGGTAAGGTTATCTAATGTATTTAGGATTCATGGTGAGGTGCCTGAAGATTGGCGGAATGCTTGCATAGTACCATTGCACAAAGGCAAAGGAGGTAAGAGTGAGTGCTCAAATTACAGAGGTATAAGTTTGTTGAGTATTCCTAGTAAATTATATGGGAGGGTATTGATTGAGAGGGTGAAGGCATGTACAGAGCATCAGATTGGAGAAGAGCAGTGTGGTTTCAGAAGTGGTAGAGGATGTGTGGATCAGGTGTTTGCTTTGAAAAGTGTACATGAGAAATACTTAGAAAAGCAAATGGATTTGTATGTAGCATTTATGGATCTGGAGAAGGCATATGATAGAGTTGATAGAGATGCTCTGTGGAAGGTATTAAGAATATATGGTGTGAGAGGCAGGTTGTTTGAAGCAGTGAGAGTTTTTATCGAGGATGTAAGGAATGTGTACGTGTAGGAAGAGAGGAAAGTGATTGGTTCTCAGTGAATGTAGGTTTGCGGCAGGGGTCTGTGATGTCTCCATTCTTGTTTATAAATATATGGATGGGGTTGTTAGATGGTGAATGGCAAGAGTTTTGGAAAGACTGGCAAGTATGCAGTCTGTGTGGATGAGAGAGCTTGGGAAGTGAGTCAGTTCTTGTTTGCTGATGATACAGCGCTGGTGGTTGATTCATGTGATAAACTATAGAAGCTGGTGACTGAGTTTGGTAAAGTATGTGAAAGAAGAAAGTTGAGAGTAAATGTGAATAAGGGCAAGGTTATTGGGTACAGTAGGGTTGAGGGTCAAGTCAATTGGGAGGCAAGTTTGAATGGAGAAAAACTGGAGGAAGTAAAGTCTTTTAGATATCTGGGAGTAGATCTGGCAGCGGATGGAACCATGGAAGCTGAAGTGAATCATAGGGTGGGGGAGGGAGCGAAAATTCTGGTAGCCTTGAAGAATGTTTGGAAGTCGGGAACATTATCTCGGAAAGCAAAAATGGGAATGTTTCAAGGAATAGTGGTTCCAACAATGTTGTATGGCTGCGAGGCGTTGGCTATGGATAGAGTTGCGCGCAGGAGGG
>NC_092269.1:20627733-20664489 GCF_036320965.1 Panulirus ornatus
ATATGGTGTGGGAGGCAAGTTGTTAGAAGCAGTGAAAAGTTTTTATCGAGGATGTAAGGCATGTGTACGCGTAGGAAGAGAGGAAAGTGATTGGTTCTTAGTGAATGTAGGTTTGCGGCAGGGGTGTGTGATGTCTCCATGGTTGTTTAATTTGTTTATGGATGGGGTTGTTAGGGAGGTGAATGCAAGAGTTTTGAAAAGAGGGGCAAGTATGAAGTCTGTTGGGGATGAGAGAGCTTGGGAAGTGAGTCTGTTGTTGTTCGCTGATGATACAGCGCTGGTGGCTGATTCATGTGAGAAACTGCAGCAGCTGGTGACTGAGTTTGGTAAAGTGTGTGAAAGAAGAAAGTTAAGAGTAAATGTGAATAAGAGCGAGGTTATTAGGTACAGTAGGGTTGAGGGTCAAGTCAATTGGGAGGTGAGTTTGAATGGAGAAAAACTGGAGGAAGTGAAGTGTTTTAGATATCTGGGAGTGGATCTGGCAGCGGATGGAACCATGGAAGCGGAAGTGGACCATAGGGTGGGGGAGGGGGCGAAAATTCTGGGAGCCTTGAAGAATGTGTGGAAGTCGAGAACATTATCTCGGAAAGCAAAAATGGGTATGTTTGAAGGAATAGTGGTTCCAACAATTCTGTATGGTTGCGAGGCGTGGGCAATTGATAGAGTTGTGCGCAGGAGGATGGATGTGCTGGTAATGAGATGTTTGAGGACAATGTGTGGTGTGAGGCGGTTTGATCGAGTAAGTAACGTAAGGGTAAGAGAGATGTGTGGAAATAAAAAGAGCGTGGTTGAGAGAGCAGAAGAGGGTGTTTTGAAATGGTTTGGGCACATGGAGAGAATGAGTGAGGAAAGATTGACCAAGAGGATATATGTGTCGGAGGTGGAGGGAACGAGGAGAAGAGGGAGACCAAATTGGAGGTGGAAAGATGGAGTGAAAAAGATTTTGTGTGATCGGGGCCTGAACATGCAGGAGGGTGAAAGGATGGCAAGGAATAGAGTGAATTGGAGCGATGTGGTATACCGGGGTTGACGTTCTGTCAGTGGATTGAATCGGGGCATGTGAAGCGTCTGGGGTAAACCATGGAAAGCTGTGTAGGTATGTATATTTGCGTGTGTGGACGTATGTATATACATGTGTATGGGGGTGGGTTGGGCCATTTCTTTCGTCTGTTTCCTTGCGCTACCTCGCAAACGCGGGAGACAGTGACAAAGCAAAAAAAAAAAAGAAAAATATATATATATATATATATATATATATATATATATATATATATATATATATATATATATATATACCACTCCCTATATCTGCCAATCTATAATCAAACACATTCAACAAACCTTCAAAATAATCACTCCATCTCCTTCTCACATCACCACTACATGTTATCACCTCCTCATTACCCCCCTTCACTGAAGTTCCCATTTGTTTATTGTCTTACGCACTTTATTTACCTCCTTCCAAAACATCTTTTTATTCTCCCTAAAATTTAACGATACTCTTTCACCCCAACTCTCATTAGCCCTCTTTTCACATCTTGCTCCTTTCTCTTGACCTCCTGCCTCTTTCTTTTATACATTTCCCACTCATTTGCGTTTTTTTCTTGGAAAAATCATCCAAATGCCTCTCTCTTCTCTTTCAATAACAATCTTACATCTTCATCCCACCACTCACTACCCTTTCTAATCAACCCAACTCCCACACCTCTCAAGCCACAAGCATTTTTTGCGCAAGCTATCACTGCTTCACTAATTACATCCCATTCCTCCCCCACTCCCCTTACCTCTTTTGTTCTCACCATTCTCCATTCTGTACTCAGTCTCTCCTGGTACTTCCTCACACAAGTCTCCTTCCCAAGCTCACTTACTATCACCACACTCTTCACCCCAGCATTCTCTCTTCTTTTCTGACAACCCATACAAATCTTCACGCTTGCCTCCACAAGGTAATGATCAGACAACCCTCCAGTTACACCTATCAGCATATTAACATCCAAAAGTCTCTCTTTCGCGCCCCTATCAATTAACACGTAATCCAATAACGCTCTCTGGCCATCTCTCCTACTTACATACATATACTTATGTATATCTCGCTTTTTAAACCAGGTATTCCCAATCACAAGTCCTTTTTCAGCACATAAATCTACAAGCTCTTCACCATTTCCATTTACAACACTGAACACGCCATGTATACCAATTATTCCCTCAACTGTAATATTATTCACCTTTGAATTCAAATCACCCATCACTATAACCTGGTCTTGTGCATCAAAACCACTAACACACTCATTCAGTTGCTCCCAAAACACTTGCCTATTATGATCTTTCTTCTCTTGCCCAGGTGCGTATGCACCAATAGTCACCCATCTCTCTCCATCAACTTTCAGTTTTACCCATATCAATCTAGAATTTACTTTATTACACTCTATCACATATTCCCACCACTCCCGTTTCAGGAGTAGTGCTACTCCATCCCTTCCTCTTGTCCTCCCAATAGCCACTGAATTTACTCCCAAGACATTCCCAAAACATTCTTCCCCTTTACCCATGAGCTTCGTTTCACTCAGAGCGAGAAAATCCAGGTTCCTTTCCTCAAACATACTACCTATATCTTTCCTTTTTTCTCATGTTGGTTACATCCACACACATTTAGACACCCCAATGTGAGCCTTCGAGGAGGATGAGCACTCCTCGCGTGACTCCTTCTTCTGTTTCCCCTTTTAGAAAGTTAAAATACAATGAGGGGAGGGTTTCCAGCCCCCCGCTCCCGTCCCCTTTATTTGCCTTGTACGACACGTGAGGAGTGCGTTGGAGGTATTTTTTCTCCCCCAACTCCAGGGATATATATATATATATATATATATATATATATATATATATATATATAAATATATATATATATATATATATATATATATATATATATATATATATATATATATATATATATATATATATATATATATATATACATATATATTTATATATATATATTGCAACCACTATACCTTTAAACATAGCCATTTTTGCTTCCGGAGATAACGTTCTCGACTTCCACACATTCTTCAAGGCTTCCAGAATTTTCGCCCCCTCCCCCACCCTATGATTCACTTCCGCACAACTGACTCACTTCCCAAGCTCTCTCATCCCCAACAAACTTCATACTTGCCCCTCTTTCCAAAACTCTTGCATTCACCGCCCTAACAGCCACATCCATAAAAAAATTAAAAAACCATGAAGACATCACACACCCCTTCCGCAAAACTACATTCAATGAGAACCAATCACTTTCCTCTCTTCCTACACGTACACAATCCTTACATCCTCGATAAAAACTTTTCACTGCTTCTAACAACTTGCCTCCCACACCATATATTCTTAGTACTTTCCAGAGAGCATCTCTATCAACTCTATCATATGCCTACTCCAGATCCATAAATGCTACATACAAATCCATTTGCTTCTCTAAGTATTTCTCACATACATTCTTCAAAGCAAACACCTGATCCACACATCCTCTACCACTTTTGAAACCACACTGCTCTTCCCCAATCTGATGCCCAGTACATGCCTTCACCCTCATAATCAATACCCTCCCATATAATTTACCAGGAATACTCAACAAACTTATACCTCTGTAATTTGAGCAATCACTATTATACCCTTTGTCTTTGTACAATGGCACTATGCACGCATTCCGCCAATCCTCAGGCACCTCACCATGAATCATACATACATTAAATAACCTTACCAACCAGTCAACAATACACTCATCCTCTTTGTTGATAAGTTTCACTGCAATACCATCCAAACCTGCTGCCTTGCCGGCTTTCATCTTCCGCAAAGTTTTTACTACCTCTTCTCTGTTTACCAAATTATTTTCCCTAACCCTCTCACTTTGTATACCACCTCGACCAAAACACTCTATATCTACCACTCTATCATCAAACACATTCAACAAACCTTCAAAATCCTGACTCCATCTCTTCTCACATCACCACTACTTGTTATCACCCCTTCACTGAAGTTCCCATTTGCTCCCTTGTCTTATGCACTTTATTTACCTCCTTCCAGAACATCTTTTTATTCTCTCTAAAATTTAATGATACTCTCTCATCCCAACTTTCATTTGCCCTCTTTTTCACCTCTTCCACCTTTGTCTTGACCTCCTGTATCTTTCTTTTATACATCTCCCACTCACCTGCAGTTTTTCTCCATAAAAATCGTCCATATGCCTCTCTCCTCTCTTTCACTAATAATCTTAATTCTTCATCCCACCACTCACTATGTTATGGTATGGTATGGTATTGTATGGTTGCGAGGCGTGGGCTATGGATAGAGTTGTGCGCAGGAGGGAAGATGTGCTGGAAATGAGATGTTTGAGGACAATATGTGGTGTGAGGTGGTTTGATCGAGTAAGTAATGTAAGGGTAAGGGAGATGTGTGGAAATAAAAAGAGCGTGGTTGAGAGAGCAGAAGATGGTGTTTTAAGATGGTTTGGTCACATGGACAGAATGAGTGAGGAATGTTTGACCAAGAGGATATATGTGTCGGAGGTGGAGGGAACGAGGAGAAGTGAGAGCCCAAATTGGAGGTGGAAAGATGGATTGAAAAAGATTTTGAGTGATCGGGGCCTGAACATGCAGGAGGGTGAAAAATGGGCAAGGAATAGGGTGAATTGGATCGATGAGGTATACCGGGGTAGACGTGCTCTCAATGGATTGAATCAGGCTTGTGAAGCATCTGGGGTAAACCATGGAAAGTTCTGTTTGGCCTGGATGTGGAAAGGGAGCTGTGGTTTCGGGAATTATTACATGACAGATAGAGACAGTGTTAACGAATGTGGCCTTTGTTGTTTATTCCTAGCGCTACTTCGCACATATGTGGGGGGGAGGGGGATGTTATTCCATGTGTGGCGAGGTGGCGATGGGAATGAATAAAGGAAGTGTGAATTGTGTGAATGTGTAAATGTCTATGTGTCTTTGTGTTTATATATATGTGTACATTAAGATGTATGGGTCTGTATATTTGCGTGTGTCGACGAGTATATATATACATATGTATGGGGGTGGGTTGGGCCATTTCTTTCGTCTGTATACATATATATATATATATATATATATATATATATATATATATATATATATATATATATATATATATATATATTATATATATATATATATATATATATATATATATATATATATATATATATATATATATATATATATATATATATATATATATATATATATATATATATATATATATATACATATATATATATATATATATATATATATATATATATATATATATATATATATATATATATATATATATACATACATATATATATACATATAATTCTTTCTTTCTTTCAAACTATTCGCCATTTCCCGCATTAGCGAGGTAGCGTTAAGAACAGAGGACTGGGCCTTTGAGGGAATACCCTCACCTGGCCCAATTCTCTGTTCCTTCTTTTGGAAAATTAAAAAAAAAAAAAAAGGAGAGGGGAGAATTTCCAGCCCCCCGCTCCCTCCCCTTTTAGTCGCCTTCTACGACACACAGGGAATACGTGGGAAGTATTCTTTCTCCCCTATCCTCAGGGAATATATATACATATATATATATATATATATATATATATATATATATATATATATATATATATATGTGTGTGTGTGTGGTGTGAGGTGGTTTGATCGAGTAAGTAACGTAAGGGTAAGAGAGATGTGTGGAAATAAAAAGAGCGTGGTTGAGAGAGCAGAAGAGGGTGTTTTGAAATGGTTTGGTCACATGGAGAGAATGAGTGAGGAAAGATTGACCAAGAGGATATATGTGTCGGAGGTGGAGGGAACGAGGAGAAGAGGGAGACCAAATTGGAGGTGGAAAGATGGAGTGAAAAAGATTTTGTGTGACCGGGGCCTGAACATGCAGGAGGGTGAAAGGAGGGCAAGGAATAGAGTGAATTGGATCGATGTGGTATACCGGGGTTGACGTGCTGTCAGTGGATTGAATCAAGGCATGTGAAGCGTCTGGGGCAAACCATGGAAAGCTGTGTAGGTATGTATATTTGCGTGTGTGGACGTATGTATATACATGTGTATGGCGGTGTGCTGGGCCATTTCTTTCGTCTGTTTCCTTGCGCTACCTCGCAAACGCGGGAGACAGCGACAAAGCAAATAAAAAATATATATATATATATATATATATATATATATATATATATATATATATATATATATATATATATATATATATATATATATATATATATATATATACATATACATACATATATATATACATATATATATACATATATATATTTTATTTATTATACTATATATATATATATATATATATATATATATATATATATATATATATATATATATATATATATATATATATATATATATATATATATATATATATATATATATATATATATATATCTGGGGATAGGGGATAAAGAATATTACCCACGCATTCCTCACTTGTCGCAAAGGGCGACTAAAGGGTACTGGAGCGGGGGGCCAGAAACCCTCCCCTCCTTGTATTTTAACTTTCTAAAAAAGGAAACAGAAGAAGGAGTCATGCAGGGAGTGCTCATCCTCCTCGAAGGCTCAGATTGGGGTGTCTAAATGTGTGTGGATGTAACCGAGATGAGAAAAAAGGATAGATAGGTAGTATGTTTGAGGAAAGGAACCTGGATGTCTTGCCTCTGAGTGACACGAAGCTCAAGGGTAAACGGGAAGAGTGGTTTGGGAGTGTCTTGGAAGTAAAGTCAGGGGTTAGTGAGAGGACGAGAGCAAGGGAAGGAGTAGCACTACTCTTGAAACAGGAGTTGTGGGAGTATGTGATAGAGTGTGAGAAAGTAAATTCTAGATTGATATGGGTAAAACTCAAAGTTGATTGAGAGAGATGGGTGATTATTGGTGCATGTGCACTTGGGCATGAGAAGAAAGAGCATCAGAGGCAATTATTTTGGGAGCAGCTGAATGAGTGTGTTATTGGTTTTGATGCACAAGACCGGGTTATAGTGATGGGTGATTTCAATGCAAAGGTGAGTAATGTGGCAGTTGAGGTAATAATTGGTATACATGGAGTGTTCAGTGCTGTAAATGAAAATGGTGAAGAGCTCGTAGATTTATGCGCTGAAAAAGGAATGGTAATTGGGAATACCTGGTTTAAAAAGCGAGACATACATAAGTATACGTATGTAAGTAGGAGAGATGGCCAGAGAGCGTTATTGGATTACGTGTTAATTGATAGGCGCGCGAAAGAGAGAGTTTTGGAGGTTAATGTGCTGAGAGGTGCAACTGGAGGGATGTCTGATCATTATCTTGTGGAGGCGAAGGAGAAGATTTGTATGGGTTTTCAGAAAAGAAGAGAGAATGTTGTGGTGAAAAGAGTGGTAAGAGTAAGTGAGTTTGGGAGGGAGACTTGGGTGAGGAAATACCAGGAGACACAAAGTACAGAATGGAAAAAGGAGAGATCAAAGGAGGTAAGGGAGTGGGGGAGGAATGGGATGTATTTAGGGAAACAGTGATGGCTTGCGCAAATGATGAGATTATTAGTGAAAGAGAAGAGAGAGGCATTTCGACGATTTTTACAGGGAGAAAATGCAAATGAGTGGATGTATAAAAGAAAGAGGCAGGAGGTCAAGAGAAAGGTGCAAGAGGTGAAAAAGGGGGCAAATGAGAGTTGGGGTGAAAGATTATCATTAAATTTCAGGGAGAATAAAAAGATGTTTCAGAAGGAGGTAAATAAAGTGCGTAAGACAAGAGAGCAAATGGGATCTTCAGTGAAGGGGGCTAATGGGGAGGTGATAACAGGTACTGGTGATGTGAGACGGAGATGGAATGAGTATTTTGAAGGTTTGTTGAATGTGTTTGAAGATAGAGTGGCAGATATAGGGTATTTTGGTCGAGGTGTTGTGCAAAGTGAGAAGGTTAGGGAAATTGATTTGGTAAATATAGAAGAGGTAGTAAAAGCTTTGCGGAAGATAAAAGCCGGCAAGAGAGAAGGTTTGGATGGTATTGCAGTGGAATTTATTAAAAAAAGAGGGTGACTGTATTGTTGACTGGTTGGTAAGGATATTTATTTATTTATGATTCACGGTGAGGTGCCTGAGGATTGGCGGAATGCTTCCATAGTGCCATTGCACAAATAAAAAGGGGATAAGAGTGAGTGCTCAATATACAGAGGTATAAGTTCGTTGAGTATTCCTGGTAAATTATATGGGAGGGTATTGATTGAGAGGGTGAAGGCATGTACAGTGCATTAGATTGGGGAAGAGCAGTGTGGTTTCAGAAGTGGTAGAGGATGTGTAGATCAGGTGTTTGCTTTGAAGAATGTATGTGAGAAATACTTAGAAAAGCAAATGGATTTGTATGTAGCATTTATGGATCTGGAGAAGGCATATTATAGAGTTGATAGAGATGCTCTGTGGAAGGTATTAAGAATATATGGTGTGGGAGGCAAGTTGTTAGGAGCAGTGAAAAGTTTTTATCAAGGATGTAAGCCGTATGTACATGTAGGAAGAGAGGAAAGTGATTGGTTCTCAGTGAATGTAGGTTTGCGGCAGGGGTGTGTGATGTATCTATGGTTGTTTAATTTGTTTATGGATGGAGTTGTTAGGGAGGTGAATGCAAGAGTTTTGGAAAGAGGGGCAAGTATGAAGTCTGTTGGGGATGAGAGAGCTTGGGAAGTGAGTCAGTTGTTGTTCGCTTATGATACAGCGCTAGTGGCTGATTCATGTGAGAAAGTACAGAAGCTGGTGACTGAGTTTGGTAAAGTGTGTGAAAAAAGAAAGTTAAGAGGAAATGTGAATAAGAGCAAGGTTATTAGGTAAATTAGGGTTGAGGGTCAAGTCAATTGGGAGGCAAGTTTGAATGGAAAAAAACTGGAGGAAGTAAAGTGTTTTAGATATCTGGGAGTAGATCTGTCAGCGGATGGGACTATGGAAGCGGAAGTGAACGATAGGGTGGGGGAGGGGGCGAAAATTCTGGTAGCCTTGAAGAATGTTTGGAAGTCGAGAACATTATCTCGGAAAACAAAAATGGGGATTTTTGAAGGAATAGTGGTTCCAACAATGTTGTATGGTTGTGAGGCGTGAGCTATGGATAGAGTTGTGCGCAGGAGGGTGGATGTGCTGGACATGAGATGTTCGAGGACAATATGTGGTGTGAGGTGGTATGATCGAGTAAGTAATGTAAGGGTAGGAATAACACGAGGAATGACAACCCCCTCCCCCCTCATGTGTGCGAGGTTGCTTTACGAAAAGACAACAAAGGCCCCATTCGTTCACTCTCAGTCTCTAGCTGTCATGTAATTATGCACCGAAACCATATCTCCCTTTCCACATCCAGATCTCACAGAACTTTCCATGGTTTACCCCAGACGCTTCACATGCCCTGGTTCAATCCATTGACAGAACGTCGACCCCGCTATCCCACATCGTTCCAATTCACTCTATTCCTTGCCCGCCTTTCACACTCCTGCATGTTCAGGCCCCGATCACTCAAAATCTTCTTCAATCCATCTTTCCACCTCCAATTTGGTCTCTCACTTCTCCTCCTTGCCTCCACCTCTGACACATATATCCTATTGGTCAATCTTTCCTCACTTATTCTATCCATGTGACCAAACCATTTCAAAACACCCTCTTCTGCTCTCTCAACCACACTCATTTTATTACCACAGATAATTCTTACCCTATTATTACTTAATCGATCAAACCACTTCACACCACATATTGTCCTCAAACATCTCATTTCCAGCACATCCACCCTCCTGAGCACAGCTCTATCCATAGCCTATGCCGCGCAACCATGCAACATTGTTGGAACCTCTGTTCCTTCAAACATACCCACTTTTGCTTTCCGAGATAATGTTCTCGACTTCCACACATTCTTCAAGGCTCCTAGAAATTTCGCCCCCTCTCCCACCCTATGATTCACTTCCGCTTCCATGGTTCCATCCGATGCCAAATCCAATCCCAAATATCTAAAACACTTTACTTCTTCCAGTTTTTCTCCATTCAAACTGACCTCACAATTGAGTTGTCCCTCACCCCTACTTTACCTAATAACCATGTTCTTATTCACATTTACATTCAACTTTCTTCTTCCACACACTTTACCAAACTGTCAACAGCTTCTGCAGTTTCTCACATGAATCAACCACCAGCGCTGTATCATCAGCGAACAACAACTGACTCACTTCCCAAGCTCTCTCATCCACAACAGACTTCATACTCGCCCCTCTTTCCAAAACTCTTGCATTCACCTTCCTGACAACCCCATCCATAAACAAATTAAACAACCATGGAAACATCACACACCCCTGCCGCAAACCTACATTCGCAGAGATCCAATCACACTCCTCTCTTCCAACACGTTCACATGCCTTATATCCTCGATAAAAACTTTTCACTGCTTCTAAAAGCTTGCCTCCCACACCATATATTCTTAATACCCTCTACAGAGCACCTCTATCTACTCTATCATATGCCTTCTCCAGATCCAAAAATGCTACATATAAATCCATTTGCTTTTCTACTTATTTCTCACATACATTCTTCAAAGCAAACACCCGATCCACACATCCTCTACCACTTCTGAAACCACACTGCTCTTCCTCAATCTGATGCTCTGTACCGTCAATCAATACCCTCCCATATAATTTACCAGGAATACTCAACAATTTTATACATCTGTAATTTGAGCACTCACTCTTATCCCCTTTGCCTTTGTACAATGGCAGTATGCAAGTATTCCGCCAATACTCAGGCACCTCTCACCATGAATGATACATACATTAAATAACCTTACCAACCACTCAACAATATAGTCACCCCCTTTTTCAATAAAGTCCACTGCAATACCATCCAAACCCGCTGCCTTGCCGACTTTCATCATCCGCAGTGCTTTTACGTGAGTGGTGAGATGAAGAAGTAAGATTATTAGTGAAAGAAAAAAGAGAGGCATTTGGACGATTTTTGTAGGGAGATAATGCAAATGAGTTAGAGACGTATAAGAAAAAGAGGCAGGAGGTCAAGACAAAGGTGTAACAGGTGAAAAAGAGAGCAAACGAGAGTTGGTGTGAGAGAGAATCATTAAATTTTAGGGAGAATGAAAAGATATTTTGGAAGCAGTTAAATAAAGTGTGTATGACAAGGGAACAAATGGGAACTTCAGTGAAGGGGGCTAATTGAGAGGTGATAACAAGTAGTGGTGATATGAGGAGATGGAGTGAGTTTTTTGAATGTTTGTGGAATGTGTTTGATGATAGAGTGGTATATATATATGTAATATATATATATATATATATATATATATATATATATATATATATATATATATATATATATATATATATATATATATATATATATATATTTTTTTTTTTTCTTCTTTTTCTTTTTGCTTTGTCGCTGTCTCCCGCGTTTGCAAGGTAGCGCAAGGAAACAGACGAAAGAAATGGCCCAACCCACCCCCATACACATGTATATATATACGTCCACACAAGCAAATATACATACCTACACAGCTTTCCATGGTTTACCCCAGACGCTTCACATGCCTTGATTCAATCCACTGCCAGCACGTCAACCCCGGTATACCACATCGATCCAATTCACTCTATTCCTTGCCCTCCTTTCACCCTCCTGCATGTTCGGGCCCCGATCACACAAAATCTTTTTCACTCCATCTTTCCACCTCCAATTTGGTCTCCCACTTCTCGTTCACTCCACCTCCGACACATATATTCTCTTGGTCAATCTTTCTTCACTCATTCTCTCCATGTGCCCAAACCATTTCAAAACACCCTCTTCTGCTCTCTCAACCACGCTCTTTTTATTTCCACACATCTCCTTTACCCTTACGTTGCTTACTCGATCAAACCACCTCACACCACACATTGTCCTCAAACATCTCATTTCCAGCACATCCATCCTCCTGCGCACAACTCTATCCATAGCCCACGCCTCGCAACCATACAACATTGTTGGAACCACTATTCCTTCAAACATACCCATTTTTGCTTTCCGAGATAATGTTCTCGACTTCCACACATTATTCAAGGCTCCCAGAATTTTCGCCCCCTCCCCCACCCTATGATCCACTTCCGCTTCCATAGTTCCATCCGCTACCAGATCCAGATTTTTCTTTAACTTTCTAAAATGGGGAAATATATATATATATATATATATATATATATATATATATATATATATATATATATATATATATATATATATATATATATATATATATATATATATATATATATATGTTGGAAAGGATTACAATTTTGCGCGTTATCAAAATATTCCTCTGAGTCCACGGGGAAAATGAAACACGAAAAGTTCCCAAGTGCACTTTCGTGTAATAATCACATCATCAGGGGAGATACAAGAGAGGAATATAACATTCAGTTGATATACATCGAAGAGACGAAGCTAGGACGCCATCTGTTAAACATGTGATTGTCCAAAACATACAATGAGCGTTCATAGACTTATCATTTTCCAAATCTTATCAACAATAATGTTATCCAATTTGTACAGACCATCACTAATATTAAGATTATAATTCTTTGTGTATTTAATAATAGAAGATTCAATGATATTTCTCTTGGTAATAGAGTTAGAGTTAACAACTGAGATGGCGTTACTCCAGTCAATACAATGATCATAGTTTTTAACATGATTTAACAAGGCATTTGATTCCTGTCTCATTCTTATACTATATTTATGTTGCTTAAGTCTAGCAGAAAGATCCTTACCAGTCTGACCAACATAAAATTTATCACAGTTTCCACAAGGAACTTTATAGATGCAACCAAGAGAATTTTCTGGTGAATTCCTGATTAAGGTATTCTTTATAGTATTATTGTTGCTAAAGGCAACATCTACATTAAAGGATTTAAGCAACATGGGAAGCAAAGTGAAATTATTATCAAAAGGGAGAACTAAAAGATTCTTGGTGTTAATGGGAGGTTTGGGCTCAACTCTATAAAATGATTTCTTTGCTAACTTAAGGGATTTATCAATGAAAGATCTAGGGTACTTTAACTCATATCCAATAGAATATATCCTCTCAAACTCATCATCAATTAACTCTGGACTCCCCTGATGATGTGATTATTACACGAAAGTGCACTTGGGAACTTTTCGTGTTTCATTTTCCCCGTGGACTCATAGGAATATATATATATATATACATATATATATATATATATATATATATATATATATATATATATATATATATATATTAAGAATATATGGTGTGGGAGGCAAGTTGTTAGAAGCAGTGAAAAGTTTTTATCGAGGATGTAAGGCATGTGTACGTGTAGGAAGAGAGGAAAGTGATTGGTTCTCAGTGAATGTAGGTTTGCGGCAGGGGTGTGTGATGTCTCCATGGTTGTTTGATTTGTTTATGGATGGGGTTGTTAGGGAGGTAAATGCAAGAGTCCTGGAAAGAGGGGCAAGTATGAAGTCTGTTGGGGATGAGAGAGCTTGGGAAGTGAGTCAGTTGTTGTTCGCTGATGATACAGCGCTGGTGGCTGATTCATGTGAGAAACTGCAGAAGCTGGTGACTGAGTTTGGTAAAGTGTGTGGAAGAAGAAAGTTAAGAGTAAATGTGAATAAGAGCAAGGTTATTAGGTACAGTAGGGGTGAGGGTCAAGTCAATTGGGAGGTGAGTTTGAATGGAGAAAAACTGGAGGAAGTGAAGTGTTTTAGATATCTGGGAGTGGATCTGTCAGCGGATGGAACCATGGAAGCGGAAGTGGATCATAGGGTGGGGGAGGGGGCGAAAATTTTGGGAGCCTTGAAAAATGTGTGGAAGTCGAGAACATTATCTCGGAAAGCAAAAATGGGTATGTTTGAAGGAATAGTGGTTCCAACAATGTTGTATGGTTGCGAGGCGTGGGCTATGGATAGAGATGTGCGCAGGAGGATGGATGTGCTGGAAATGAGATGTTTGAGGACAATGTGTGGTGTGAGGTGGTTTGATCGAGTAAGTAACGTAAGGGTAAGAGAGATGTGTGGAAATAAAAAGAGCGTGGTTGAGAGAGCAGAAGAGGGTGTTTTGAAATGGTTTGGGCACATGGAGAGAATGAGTGAGGAAAGATTGACCAAGAGGATATATGTGTCGGAGGTGGAGGGAACGAGGAGAAGAGGGAGACCAAATTGGAGGTGGAAAGATGGAGTGAAAAAGATTTTGTGTGATCGGGGCCTGAACATGCAGGAGGGTGAAAGGAGGGCAAGGAATAGAGTGAATTGGAGCGATGTGGTATACAGGGGTTGACGTGCTGTCAGTGGATTGAATCAAGGCATGTGAAGCGTCTGGGGTAAACCAGGGAAAGCTGTGTAGGTATGTATATTTGCGTGTGTGGACGTATGTACATGTGTATGGGGGGGGGGGGCCATTTCTTTCGTCTGTTTCCTTGCGCTACCTCGCAAACGCGGGAGACAGCGACAAAGTATAAAAAAAAAAAAAAAAAAAGTATATATATATATATATATATATATATATATATATATATATATATATATATATATATATATATATATATATATATATATATACCCTCATGAATCCAAGATATGGTTGTACTTTGTGTAATGAAGACAATTGAGAAACATCATCAGCCAATATTCCTGTTTCATGATAAGAGAAGTGGACCAGGCAGTATGATACAGTGGTTAAATTGATGAAAACGACTATTGACGTTTGTGTAAATAAATTATACATTTTCCTTTTCCATAGCCAGAGGTTGAACCATTATGTGACATTCATTTTTCATTTCATTTCAAGCTAGAAGTTTCAGTTTTCTAAATTATTTCTTACATTTTTCATATGTATATATATATATGTATGTGTGTATGTGTGTATATGTGCGTATGTATGTGTGTATATATGTGTATGTATGCATGTATATATATATATTTTTTTTTTTTTTTTGCTTTGTCGCTGTCTCCCGCGTTTGCGAGGTAGCGCAAGGAAACAGACGAAAGAAATGGCCCAACCCACCCCCATACACATGCCTTGATTCAATCCACTGACAGCACGTCAACCCCGGTATACCACATCGCTCCAATTCACTCTATTCTTTGCCCTCCTTTCACCCTCCTGCATGTTCAGGCCCCGATCACACAAAATCTTTTTCACTCCATCTTTCCACCTCCAATTTGGTCTCCCTCTTCTCCTCGTTCCCTCCACCTCGACACATATATCCTCTTGGTCAATCTTTCCTCACTCATTCTCTCCATGTGACCAAGCCATTTCAAAACACCCTCTTCTGCTCTCTCAACCACGCTCTTTTTATTTCCACACACCTCTCTTACCCTTACGTTACTTACTCGATCAAACCACCTCACACCACACATTGTCCTCAAACATATCATTTCCAGCACATCCATCCTCCTGCGCACAACTCTATCCATAGTCCACGCCTCGCAACCATACAACATTGTTGGAACCACTATTCCTTCAAACATACCCATTTTTGCTTTCCGAGATAATGTTCTCGACTTCCACACATTCTTCAAGGCTCCCAGAATTTTCGCCCCCTCCCCCACCCTATGATCCACTTCCGCTTCCATGGTTCCATCCGCTGCCAGATCCACTCCCAGATATCTAAAACACTTCACTTCCTCCAGTTTTTCTCCATTCAAACTCACCTCCCAATTGAATTGACCCTCACCCCTACTGTACCTAATAACCTTGCTCTTATTCACATTTACTCTTAACTTTCTTCTTTCACACACTTTACCAAACTCAGTCACCAGCTTCTGCAGTTTCTCACATGAATCAGCCACCAGCGCTGTATCATCAGCGAACAACAACTGACTCCCTTCCCAAGCTCTCTCCTCCCCAACAGACTTCATACTTGCCCCTCTTTCCAAAAGTCTTGCATTCACCTCCCTAACAACCCCATCCATAAACAAATTAAACAACCATGGAGACATCAGACACCCCTGCCGCAAACCTACATTCACTGAGAACCAATCACTTTCCTCTCTTCCTACACGTACACATGCCTTACATCGTCGATAAAAACTTTTCACTGCTTCTAACAACTTGCCTCCCACACCATATATTCTTAATACCTTCCACAGAGCATCTCTATCAACTCTATCATATGCCTTCTCCAGATCCATAAATGCTACATACAAATCCATTTGCTTTTCTAAGTATTTCTCACATACATACTTCAAAGCAATCACCTGATCCACACATCCTCTACCACTTCTGAAACCACACTGCTCTTCCCCAATCTGATGCTCTGTACATGCCTTCACCCTCTCAATCAATACCCTCCCATATAATTTGCAAGGAATACTCAACAAACTTATACCTCTGTAATTTGAGCACTCACTCTTATCCCCTTTGCCTTTGTACAATGGCACTATGCACGCATTCCGCCAATCCTCAGGCACCTCACCATGAGTCATTCATACATTAAATAACCTTACCAACCAGTCAACAATACAGTCACCCCCTTTTTTAATAAATTCCACTGCAATACCATCCAAACCTGCTGCCTTGCCGGCTTTCATCTTCCGCAAAGCTTTTACTACCTCTTCTCTGTTTACCAACTCATTTTCCCTAACCCTCGCACTTTGCACACCACCTCGACCAAAACACCCTATATCTGCCACTCTATCATCAAACACATTCAACAATATATTATCCCTGGGGATAGGGGTGAAAGAATACTTCCCACGCATTCCTCTCGTGTCGTAGAAGGCGACTAGAGGGGACGGTAGCGGGGGGGCCAGAGATCCTCCCCTCCTTGTGTTTTTAACTTTCTAAAATGGGAAACAGAAGAAGCAGTCACGCGGGGAGTGTTCATCCTCCTCGGAGGCTCAGACTAGGGTGTATAAATGTGTGGGGATGTAACCAAGATGTTAAAAAGGAGAGATTGGTAGTATGTTTGAGGAAAGGAACCTGGAGGTTTTGGCTCTGAGTGAAACGAAGCTCAAGGGTAAAGGGGAAGAGTGGTTTGGGAATGTCTTGGGAGTAAACACAGGTGTTAGTGAGAGGACAAGAGCAAGGGAAGGAGTAGCAGTACTCCTGAAACAGGAGTTGTGGGAGTATGTGATAGAATGTAAGAAAGTAAATTCTCGATTAATATGATTAAAACTGAAAGTTGATGGAGAGAGATGAGGGATTATTGGTGCATATGCACCTGGGCGTAAGACAAGGGAGCAAATGGGAACATCAGTGAAGGGCGCAAATGGGGAGGTGATAACAAGTAGTGGTGATGTGAGGAGATGGAGTGAGTATTTTGAAGGTTTGTTGAATGTGTTTGATGATAGAGTGGCAGATATAGGTCATTTTGGTCGAGGTGGTGTGCAAAGTGAGAGGGTTAGGGAGAATGATTTGGTAAACAGAGAAGAGGTAGTAAAAGATTTGCGGAAGATGAAAGCCGGCAGGGCAGAAGGTTTGGATGGTATTGCAGTGGAATTTATTAAAATAGGGTGGTGACTGTATTGTTGACTGGTTGGTAAGGTTATTTAATGTATGTATGACTCATGGTGAGGTGCCTGAGGATTGGCGGAAGACGTGCATAATGCCATTGTACAAAGGCAAAGGGGATAAGAGTGAGTGCTCAAATTACAGAGGTATAAGTCTGTTGAGTATCCTGGTAAATCATATGGGAGGGTATTGATTGAGAGGGTGAAGGCATGTACAGAGCATCAGACTGGGGAAGAGAAGTGTGGTTTCAGAAGTGGTAGAGGATGTATGGATAAGGTGTTTGCTTTGAAAAATGTATGTGAGAAATACTTAGAAAAGCAAATGGATTTGTATGTAACATTTATGGATCTGGAGAAGGCAAGGCATATGATAGAGTTGATAGAGATGATCTGTGGAAGGTATTAAGAATATATGGTGTGAGAGGCAAGTTGTTAGAAGCAGTGAAAAGTTTTTATCGAGGATGTAAGGCATGTGTACGTGTAGGAAGAGAGGAAAGTGATTGGTTCTCAGTGAATGTAGGTTTGCGGCAGTCGGGTGTGATGTCTCCATGGTTATTTAATTTGTTTAAGGATGGGGTTGTTAGGGAGGTGAACGCAAGAGTTTTGGAAAGAGGGGCAAGTATGAAGTCTGTTGGGGAGGAGAGAGCTTGGGAAGTGAGTCAGTTGTTGTTCGCTGATGATACAGCGCTGGTGGCTGATTCATGTGAGAAACTGCAGAAGCTGGTGACTGAGTTTGGTAAAGTGTGTGAAAGAAGAAAGTTAAGAGTAAATGTGAATAAGAGCGAGGTTATTAGGTACAGTAGGGTTGAGGGTCAAGTCAATTAGGAGGTTAGTTTGAATGGAGAAAAACTGGAGGAAGTAAAGTGTTTTAGATATCTGGGAGTTGCATCTGGCAGCGTAGGGAACCATGGAAGCGGAAGTGAATCATAGGGTGGGGGAGGGGGCGAAAATCCTGGGAGCCTTGAAGAATATGTTGAAGTCGAGAACATTATCTCGGAAAGCAAAAATGGGTATGTTTGAAGGAATAGTGGTTCCAACAATGTTGTATGGTTGCGAGGCGTTGGCTATGGATAGAGTTGTGCGCAGGAGGATGGATGTGCTGGAAATGAGATGTTTGAGGACAATGTGTGGTGTGAGGTGGTTTGCTCGAGTAAGTAATGTAAGGGTAAGAGAGATGTGTGGAACTATAAAGAATGTGGTTGAGAGAGCAGAAGAGGGTGTTTTAAAATGGTTTGGGCATATGGAGAGAATGAGTGAGGAAAGATTGACCAAGAGTATATATGTGTCGGAGGTGGTGGGAAGGGGTTGAAGTGGGAGACCAAATTGGAGGAGGAAAGATGGAGTGAAAAATATTTTGTGTGATCGGGGTCTGAACATGCAGGAGGGTGAAAGGAGGGCAAGGAATAGAGTGAATTGGATCGATGTTGTATACTGGGGTTGACGTGCTGTTAGTGGATTGAATCAGGGCATGTGAAGCGTATGGGGTAAACCATGGAAAGTTGTGTTTGGCCTGGATGTGGAAAGGGACCTGTGGTTTCGGGCATTATTGCGTGGCAGCTAGAGACTGAGTGTGAACGAATGGGGCCTTTGTTGTCTTTTTCCTAGTGCTACCTCGCACACATGAGGGGGGAGGGGGATGGTATTCCATGTGTGGGGAATTGGCGATGGGAGTGAATGGGGGCAGACAGTGTGAATTGTGTGCATGGGTATATATGTATGTGTCTGTATATGTATATATATGTGTACATTGAGATGTATAGGTATGTATATTTGCGTGTGTGGAAGTGTGTGTGTGTGTACATTGTGTATTGGGGGTGGGTTGGGCCATTTCTTTCGTGTGTGTCCTTGCTCTACCTCGCAAACGCGGGAGACAGCGACAAAGCAAAAGAAATAAATAAAAATATATTTATTTATATATATATATATATATATATATATATATATATATATATATATATATATATATATATATATATATATATATATATATATATATATATATATATATACAATTATATATATATATAAATATATATATATATATATATATATATATATATATATATATATATATATATATATATATATATATATATATATATATATATATATATATATATATATATATATATATATATATATATATATATATATTATATATATATATATATGTATATATATATATATATATATATATATATATATATATATATATATATATATATATATATATATATATATATATATATATATATATATATATATATATATATATATATATATATATATATATATACATATATATATACATATATATATATATATATATATATATATATATATATATATATATATATATATATATATATATATATATATATATATATATATATATATATATATATATATATATATATATATATATCTATATATATGTATATATATATGTATATATATATATATATATATATATATATATATATATATATATATATATATATATATATATATATATACATATATATATATATATATATATGTATATATATATATATATATATATATATATATATATATATATATATATATATATATATATATATATATATATATATATATATATATATGTATATGGTTACAGAATTGGTAGAGGATGTGTGGATCAAGTGTTTGCTTTGAAGAATGTATGTCAGAAATACTTAGAAAAGCAAATGTGTTTCTATGTAGCATTTATTGATCTGGAGAAGGCATATGATAGAGTCGATGGAGATGCTCTTTGAAAGGTATTAAGGATATATGGTGCGGGAGGCAAGTTGATAGAAGAATTGAAAGGTTTTTATCGAGGATGTAAGGCATGTGTACCTGTGGGAAGAGAGGAAAGTGATTGGTTCTCAGTTAATGTAGGTTTGTGGCGGGGTTTGTGATGTCTCCATGGTTGTTTAATTTGTTTGTGGATCTGTTTGTTAGTGAGGTTAATGCAAGAGTTGTGGAAAGAGGGGAAAGTATGTAGACTGTTGTGCATGAGAGAGCTTGGGAAGTGTCAGTTGTTGTTCGCTGATGATACAGCGCTGGTGGCTGATTCATGTGATAAACTTCAGAAGCTGGTGAATGAGTTTGGTAAAGTGTGTGAAAGAAGAAAGTTGAGAGTAAATGTGAATAAGAGTAAGGTTATTAGGTACAGTAGGGTTGAGGGTCAAGTAAATTGGGAGGCAAGTTTGAATGGAGAAAAACTGGAGGAAGTTAAGTGTTTTAGATAACTGGGAGTGGATTTGGCAGGGAATGGAACCATGGAAGCGGAAGTGAATCATAGGGTGGGGGAGGGGGCGAAACTTCTGGGAGCCTTGAAAAATGTGTCTAAATAGAGAACATTGTCTCGGAAAGGAAAAATGGGTATATTCGAAGGAAAAGCGTGTCGAACAATGTTGTATGGTTGCGAGGCGTGGGCTATGGATAGAGTTGTGTGCATTAGGGTGGATGTGTTTGAAATGAGATGTTTAAGTACAATATGTGGTGTGAGGTGGTTTGATCGAATAAGTAATAATAGGGTAAGAGAGATGTGTGGTAATACAAAGAGTGTGGTTGAGAGAGCAGAAGAGGGTGTTTTGAAAGGCTTTGTTCACACGAAGTGAATGAGTGAGGAAAGATTGACCAAGAGGATATATGTGTCAGAGGTGGAGGGAAAGAGGAGAAGTGGGAGACCAAGTTGGAGTTGGAAGAATTGAGTGAAAAAGATTTTTAGTGATCGGGGTCTGAACATGCAGGAGGGTGAAAGGCTTGTAAGGAATAGAGTGAATTGGAACGATGTGGTATACCGGGGTCGACGTGCTGTTCGATGGATTGAACCAGGGCATGTGAAGCGTCTGGGGTAAACCATGGAAAGTTTTGTAGGACCTGGATGTGGAAAGGGAGCTGTGGTTTCGGTTCATTATTACATGACAGCTAGAGACTGAGTGTGAACGAATGTGGCCTTTGTTCTCTTTTCCTATTGCTACCTTGCACACTTGAGGCGGGAGGGGGTTGTTATTCCATTTGCGGCGGGGTGGCGATGGGAATAAATAGAGAAAGACAGTATTAATTATGTACATGTGTATATATGTATAGGTCTGTCCGTGTATGTATATGTATACATTGAGATGTATAGGTATGCATATTTGCGTGTGAGGACGTGTATGTATATACATTTGTATGTGGGTGGGTTGGGCCATTCTTTCGTCTGTTTCCTTGCGCTACTTCGCTAACGCGGGAGACAGCGACAAAGCAAAATGAATAATAAATATAAGAATATAAGAATATATGAATATATATATATTTATATATATATATATATATATATATATATATATATATATATATATATATATATATATATATATATATATATATATTTTTTTTTTTTTTATACTTTGTCGCTGTCTCCCGCGTTTGCGAGGTAGCGCAAGGAAACAGACGAAAGAAATGGCCCAACCCCCCCCCATACACATGTATATACATACGTCCACACACGCAAATATACATACCTACACAGCTTTCCATGGTTTACCCCAGACGCTTCACATGCCTTGATTCAATCCACTGACAGCACGTCAACCCCGGTATACCACATCGCTCCAATTCACTCTATTCCTTGCCCTCCTTTCACCCTCCTGCATGTTCAGGCCCCGATCACACAAAATCTTTTTCACTCCATCTTTCCACCTCCAATTTGGTCTCCCTCTTCTCCTCGTTCCCTCCACCTCCGACACATATATCCTCTTGGTCAATCTTTCCTCACTCATTCTCTCCATGTGCCCAAACCACTTCAAAACACCCTCTTCTGCTCTCTCAACCACGCTCTTTTTATTTCCACACATCTCTCTTACCCTTACGTTACTCACTCGATCAAACCACCTCACACCACACATTGTCCTCAAACATCTCATTTCCAGCACATCCATCCTCCTGCGCACAACTCTATCCATAGCCCACGCCTCGCAACCATACAACATTGTTGGAACCACTATTCCTTCAAACATACCCATTTTTGCTTTCCGAGATAATGTTCTCGACTTCCACACATTCTTCAAGGCCCCCAGAATTTTCGCCCCCTCCCCCACCCTATGATCCACTTCCGCTTCCATGGTTCCATCCGCTGCCAGATCCACTCCCAGATATCTAAAACACTTCACTTCCTCCAGTTTTTCTCCATTCAAACTCACCTCCCAATTGACTTGACCCTCAACCCTACTGTACCTAATAACCTTGCTCTTATTCACATTTACTCTTAACTTTCTTCTTCCACACACTTTACCAAACTCAGTCACCAGCTTCTGCAGTTTCTCACATGAATCAGCCACCAGCGCTGTATCATCAGCGAACAACAACTGACTCACTTCCCAAGCTCTCTCATCCCCAACAGACTTCATACTTGCCCCTCTTTCCAAAACTCTTGCATTTACCTCCCTAACAACCCCATCCATAAACAAATTAAACAACCATGGAGACATCACACACCCCTGCCGCAAACCTACATTCACTGAGAACCAATCACTTTCCTCTCTTCCTACACGTACACATGCCTTACATCCTCGATAAAAACTTTTCACTGCTTCTAACAACTTTCCTCCCACACCATATATTCTTAATACCTTCCACAGAGCATCTCTATCAACTCTATCATATGCCTTCTCCAGATCCATAAATGCTACATACAAATCCATTTGCTTTTCTAAGTATTTCTCACATACATTCTTCAAAGCAAACACCTGATCCACACATCCTCTACCACTTCTGAAACCACACTGCTCTTCCCCAATCTGATGCTCTGTACATGCCTTCACCCTCTCAATCAATACCCTCCCATATAATTTACCAGGAATACTCAACAAACTTATACCTCTGTAATTTGAGCACTCACTCTTATCCCCTTTGCCTTTGTACAATGGCACTATGCACGCATTCCGCCAATCCTCAGGCACCTCACCATGAGTCATACATACATTAAATAACCTTACCAACCAGTCAACAATACAGTCACCCCCTTTTTTAATAAATTCCACTGCAATACCATCCAAACCTGCTGCCTTGCCGGCTTTCATCTTCCGCAAAGCTTTCACTACCTCTTCTCTGTTTACCAAATCATTTTCCCTAACCCTCTCACTTTGCACACCACCTCGACCAAAACACCCTATATCTGCCACTCTATCATCAAACACATTCAACAAACCTTCAAAATACTCACTCCATCTCCTTCTCACATCACCACTACTTGTTATCACCTCCCCATTTGCGCCCTTCACTGAAGTTCCCATTTGCTCCCTTGTCTTACGCACTTTATTTACCTCCTTCCAGAACATCTTTTTATTCTCCCTAAAATTTAATGATACTCTCTCACCCCAACTCTCATTTGCCCTTTTTTTCACCTCTTGCACCTTTCTCTTGACCTCCTGTCTCTTTCTTTTATACATCTCCCACTCAATTGCATTTTTTCCCTGCAAAAATCGTCCAAATGCCTCTCTCTTCTCTTTCACTAATACTCTTACTTCTTCATCCCACCACTCACTACCCTTTCTAATCAACCCACCTCCCACTCTTCTCATGCCACAAGCATCTTTTGCGCAATCCATCACTGATTCCCTAAATACATCCCATTCCTCCCCCACTCCCCTTACTTCCATTGTTCTCACCTTTTTCCATTCTGTACTCAGTCTCTCCTGGTACTTCCTCACACAGGTCTCCTTCCCAAGCTCACTTACTCTCACCACCCTCTTCACCCCAACATTCACTCTTCTTTTCTGAAAACCCATACAAATCTTCACCTTAGCCTCCACAAGATAATGATCAGACATCCCTCCAGTTGCACCTCTCAGCACATTAACATCCAAAAGTCTCTCTTTCGCACGCCTGTCAATTAACACGTAATCCAATAACGCTCTCTGGCCATCTTTCCTACTTACATAAGTATACTTATGTATATCTCGCTTTTTAAACCAGGTATTCCCAATCATCAGTCCTTTTTCAGCACATAAATCTACAAGCTCTTCATCATTTCCATTTATATATATATATATATATATATATATATATATATATATATATATATATATATATATATATATATATATATATATATATATATATATATATATATATATATATATATATATATATATATATATATATATATATATATATATATATATATATATATATATATATATATATATATCCTTCTTACATCACAACTACTTCTTATCACCTCCCCATTTGCGCCCTTCACTGAAGTTCCCATTTCCTCCCTTGTCTTAACCACTTTATTTACCTCCTTCCAGAACATTTTTTATTCTCCCTAAAACTTAATGATACTCTCTCACCCCAACTCTCATTTGGCCTCTTTTTCACCTCATGCACCTTTCTCTTGACCTCCAGTCTCTTTCTTTTATACATCTCCCACTCAATTGCATTTTTTCCCTGCAAAAATCGTCCAAATGCCTCTCTCTTCTCTTTCACTAATAATCTTACTTTTCATCCCACCACTCACTACCCTTTCTAATCAACCCACCTCCCACTCTTCTCATGCCACAAGCATCTTTTGCGCCATCCATCACTGATTCCCTAAATACTTCCCATTCCTCGCCCACTCCCCTTACTTCCATTGTTCTCACCTTTTTCCATTCTGTACTCAGTCTCTCCTGGTACTTCCTCACACAAGTCTCTTTCCCAAGCTCACTTACTCTAACCACCCTCTTCACCCCAACATTCAATCTTCTTTTCTCAAAACCCATACAAATCTTCACCTTATCCTCCACAAGAAAATGATCAGGCATCCCTCCAGTTGCACCTCTCAGCACATTAACATCCAAAAGTCTCTCTTTCGTGCGCCTGTCGTTTAACACGTAATCCAATAACTTTCTCTGGCTATCTCTCCTACTTACATATGTATACTTATGTATATCTCGCTTTTTAAACCAGGTATTCCCAATCACCAGTCCTTTTTCAGCACATAAGTCTACAAGCTCTTCACCATTTCCATTTACAACACTGAACACCCCATGTATACCAATTATTCCCTCAACTGCAACATTACTCACCTTTGCATTCAAATCACCCATCACTATAACCCGATCTCGTGCATCAAAACCACTAACACACTCATTCAGCTGCTCCCAAAACACTTGCCTCTCATGATCTTTCTTCTCATACCCAGGTGCATATGCACCAATAATCACCCATCTCCATCAACTTTCAATTTTACCCATATTAATCGAGAATTTACTTTCTTACATTCTATCACATACTCCCACAACTCCTGTCAGAAGGAGATGGAGTGAGTATTTTGAAGTTCTGTTGAATGTGTTTGATGATAGAGTGGCAGATATAGGGTGCTTTGGTTGAGGTGCTGTGCAAAGTGAGAGGGTTAGGGAAAATGATTTGGTAAACAGAGAAGAAGTAGTAAAAGCTTTGCGGAAGATGAAAGCCGTCACGGCAGCAGGTTTGGATGATATTGCAGTGGAATTTATTAAAAACGGTGGTGACTGTATTATTGACTGGTTGGTAAGTTATTTAATGTATGTATGACTCATGGTGAGGTGCCTGAGGATTAACGGAATGCGTGCATTGTGCCATTGTACAAAGGCAAAGGGGATAAGAGTGAGTGCTCAAATTACAGAGGTATAAGTTTGTTGAGTATTCCTGGTAAATTATATGAGAGGGTATTGATTGAGAGGGTGAAGGCTTGTACAGAGCATCAGATTGGGGAAGAGCAGTGTGGTTTCAGAAGTGGTAGAGTATATGTGGATCAGGTGTTTGCTTTGAAGAATGTATGTGAGAAATACTTAGAAAAGCAAATGGATTTGTATGTAGCATTCATGGATCTGGAGAAGGCATATGATAGAGTTGATAGAGATGCTCTGTGGAAGGTATTAAGAATATATGGTGTGGGAGGCAAGTTGTTAGAAGCAGTGAAAAGTTTTTATCGAGGATATAAGGCATGTGTACGTGTAGGAAGAGAGGGAAGTGATTGGTTCTCAGTGAATGTAGGTTTGCGGCATGGGTGTGTGATGTTTCCATGGTTGTTTAATTTGTTTATGGATGGGGTTATTAGGGAAGTGAATGCAAGAGTTTTGGAAGGAGGGGCAAGTATGAAGTCTGTTGGGGATGAGAGAGATTGGGAAGTGAGTCAGTTGTTGTTCGCTTTTGATACAGCGCTAGTGGCTGATTCATGTGAGAAACTGCAGAAGCTGGTGACTGAGTTTGGTAAAATGTGTAAAAGAATGAAGTTAAGAGTAAATGTGAATAAGAGCAAGGTTATTAGGTACAGAAGGGTTGCGGGTCAAGTCAATTGGGAGGTAAGTTTGAGTGGAGAAAAACTGGAGGAAGTAAAGTGTTTTAGATATCTGGGATTGGATCTGGCAGCGGATGGAACCATGGTAGCGGAAGTGGATCATAGGGTGGGCAAGGGGGCGAGAATTCTGGGAGCCTTGAAGAATGTGTGGAAGTCGAGAACATTATCTCGGAAAGCAAAAATGGGTATGTTTGAAGGAATAGTAGTTCCAACAATGTTGTATGGTTGCGAGGCGTGGGCTATGGATAGATTTTTGCGCAGGAGGATGGATGTGCTGGAAATGAGATGTGTGAGGACAATGTGTTGTGTGAGGTGGTTTGAACGTGTAAGTAACGTAAGGGTAAGAGAGATATGTGGAAATAAGAAGAGCGTGGTTGAGAGAGCAGAAGAGGGTGTTTTAAAATGGTTTGGTCACTTGGAGAGAATGAGTGAGGAAAGATTGACCAAGAGGATATATGTGTCGGAGGTGGAGGGAACGAAGAGAAGTGGGAGACCAAATTGGAGGTGGAAAGATGGAGTGAAAAAGATTTTGTGTGATCGGGGCCTGAACATGCAGGAGGGTGAAAGGAGGGCAAGGAATAGAGTGAATTGGATCCATGTGGTATACCGGGGTTGACGTGCTGTCAGTGGATTTAACCAGGGCATATGAAGCGTTTGGGGTAAACCGTGAAAAGCTGTGTATGTATGTATATCTGCGTGTGTGGACGTATGTATATACATGGGTATGGAGGTGGTTTGGGCCATGTCTTTCGTCTGTTTCCTTGCGCTACCTCGCAAACGCGGAAGACAGCAAAAAAAGAAAGAAAGAAAAAAAAAAAAAAATATATATATATATATATATATATATATATATATATATATATATATATATATATATATATATATATATATATATATATATATATATATATATATATATATATATATATATATATATATATATATATATATATATATATATATATATATATATATATATATATATATATATATATATATATATATATATATATATATATATATATATATATATATATATATATATATATATATATATATACATTATCCCTGGGGATAGGAGAGAAAGAATACTTCCCACGTGTTCCCTTCGTTTCGTAGAAGGCGACTAAAAGGGAAGGGAGGGGGGGGGCTTGAAATAATGCCCTCTCATTTTTTCTTTTTTTTCCCCAAAAGAAAGAACAGAGAAGTGGGCCAGGTGAGGATATTCCCTCAAAGGACCAGTCCTCTGTTCTTAACGCTACCTCGCTAATGCGGGAAATGGCGAATAGTATGAATATATATATATATATATATATATATATATATATATATATATATATATATATTATTTTATTTATTTTGCTTTGTCGCTGTCTCTCGCACCTGCGAGGTAGCGCAAGGAAACAGACGAAAAAAATGGCCCAGCCCGCTCCCATACACATGTATATACATACACGTACACACACGCAAATATACATACCTATACAAGACAACAAAGGCCACATTCACTCACATTTAGTCTCTAGCAGTCATGCAATAATGCACCGAAACCACAGCTCACTTTCCACATCCAGGCCCCACGGAAATTTCCATGGTTTGCCCTAGACGCTTCACATGCCTTGGTTCAATCCACTGACAGCACGTCAACCACGGTATACCACATCGTTCCAATTCACTCTATTCCTCGCACGCCTTTCACCCTTCTGCATGTTCAGGCCCCGATCCCTCAAAATCTTTTTCACTCCATCTTTCCACCTCCAATTTGGTCTCCCACTTCTCCTCGTTCCCTCAACCTCTGACACATATATCCTCTTGGTCATTCTTTCCTCACTCATTCTCTCCATGTGACCAAACCCTTTCAAAACACCCTCTTCTGCTATCTCAACCACACTCTTTTTATTACCAACCATCTCTCTTACCCTAGTATTACTTAATAGATCAAACCTTCTCACACCACATATTGTCTCAGACAACTCATTTCCAGCACATCCATCCTTCTTCGCACAAACCTGTCCATAGCCAACGACTTGCAACCATATAGCATTGTTGGAACACTATTCCTTCAACATACCCATTTTTGCTTTCCGAGATAATGTTCCCGACCTCCATACATTCTTCAACGCTCCCAGAATTTTCTCCCCCCACCCTATGATTAACTTCCGCTTCAGTGGTTCCATCCGCTGCCAAATCCACTACAAGATATCTAAAACACTTAACTTCCTCCAGTTTTTCTCCATTCATACTTACCTCCCAATTGACTTGTACCTCAACCCTACTGTACCTAATAACCTTGATCTTATTCACATATACTGTCAACTTTCTTCTTCCACACACTTTATCAAACTCAGTTACCAGCTTTTGCAGTTTCTCACACGAATCAGCCACCAGCGCTGTATCATCAGCGAACAACAACTGACTCACTTCCCAAGCTCTCTCATTCACAACAGACTGCATACTTGCCCCTCTTTCCAAAACTCTTGCATTCACCTCCATAACAACGCCATCCATAAACAGATTAAACAAACATGGAGACATCACACACCCCTGCCGCAAACCTACTTTCACTGAGAACCAATCACTTTCCTCTCTTCCTACACGCACATATGCCTTACATCCTCGATAAAAACTTTTCACTGCTTCTAACAACTTGCCTCCCACACCATATATTCTTAATACCTTCCACAGAGCATCACCATCAAGTCTATCATATGTCTTCTCCAGATCCATAAATGCTACATACAAATTCAATTGCGTTTCTAAGGATTTCTGACATACATTCTTCAAAGCAAACACCTTATCCACACATCCTCTACCACTTCTGAAACCACACAGCTCTTCCCCAATCTGATGCTCTGTACATGCCTTCCCCCTCTCAATATAGTTTACCCTCCCATATCGTATTCCAGGAATACTCAACAAACTTATTTCTCTGTAATTTGGGGACTCACTCTTATCCCCTTTGCCTTTGTACAATGGCACTATGCAAGCATTCCGCCAATCCTCAGGCACCTCACCATGATTCGTACATACATCAAATAACTTTATCAACCAGTCAACAATACAGTCACCTTCTTTTTTAATAGATTCTATTGCAATACCATCCAAACCCGCTGTCTTGCCAGCTTTCATCTTCCGCAAATCTTTTAATACCTCTTCTCTGTTTACCAAGTCATTTTCCCTAACCCTCTCACTTTGCACACCATTTCGACTAAAACACCCTATATCTTCCACTCTATCATCAAACACATTCAACAAAACCTCAAATACTCACTTCATCTCCTTCTCACATCACTACTACTTGTTTTCACCTCCCAATTAGCCCCCTTCACTGAAGTTCCCATTTCTTCCCTTGCCTTACGCACTTTATTCACCTCATTGCAAAACATCTTTTTATTCTCCCTAAAATTTTATGATACTCTCTCACCCCAATTCTCATTTGCCTCCTTTTTCACCTCTTGCACCTTTCTCTTGACCTCCTGCCTCTTTCTTTTATACATCTCCCACTCATTTGCATGATTTCCCTGCAAAAATCGTCCAGATGCCTCTCTCTTCTCTTTCACTAATAATCTTACCTCTTCACCCCACGCACTACCCTTTCTAATCTGCCCATCTCCCACGTTTCTCATGCCACAAGCATCTTTTGCGCATTCCATCACTGCTTCCCAAAATACATCCCATTCCTCCCCCATTCCCCTTACGTCCTTATTTCTCATCTTTTTCCATTCTGTACTGAGCTTATCCTGGTATTTCCCCACAAAAGTCTCCTTCCCAAGCTCACTTACTCTCACCACTCTTTTCACCCTAACATTCTCTCTTCTTTCTGAAAACCACTAGAAATCTTAACCTTTTCTAATAGATTCTACTTCAATACCATCCAAACCCGTTGCCTTGCCGGCAGCAGGTTTGTTTACCAAATCATTTTTGCTAACCCTCTCACTTTGCACACCACCTCGACCAAAACACCCTGTATCTGCCAATCTATCATCAAACACATTCAACATACCTTCAAAATGCTCAATCCTTCTCCTTCTCATATCACCACTACTTGTTATCACCTTCCCACTTGCCCGCTTCATTGAAGTTCCGATTTGTTCCCTTGTCTTACGCACTTTATTTACCTCTTTCCAAAACATCTTTTCATTCACCCTAAAATTTGATGACACTCTCACCCCAACTCTCATTTGCACTCTTTTTCACCTCTTACACCTTTCTCTTGACCTCCTGCCTCTTTCTTTTATACATCTCCCACTCATTTGCATTATTTCCCTGCAAAAATTGTCCATATACCTCTCTCTTCTCTTTCACTAATAATCTTACTTCTTCATCCAACCACTCACTACACTTTCTAATCTGCCCACCTCCCACGCTTTTCATGCCAAAGCATGTCTTGCGCAAGCCATCACTGCTTCTCTAAATACATCACATTCCTCCCCCACTCCCCTTACGTCCTTTGTTCTCACCTTTTTCCATTCTGTAATCATTCTCTCCTAGTACTTCCTCACACAAGTCTCCTTCCCAAGTTCACTTATTCTCACCACTCTTTTCACCCCAACAGTCTCTCTTCTTTTCTTAAAACCTCTACAAAACTTCACCTTAGCCTCCACAAGATAATGATCAGACATCCCTCCAGTTGCACCTTCAGTACATTAACATTCAAAAGTCTCTCTTTCGCGCGCCTATCAATTAACACGTTATCCAATAACTCTCTCTGGCCATCTCTCCTACTTTGATACGTATACTTATGTATATCTCTCTTTTTAAACCAGGTATTCCCAAAACCAGTCCTTTTTCAGCACATAAACCTACAAGCTCTTTACCATTTCCATTTACAACACTGAACACCAAGTGTATACCAATTATTCCCTCAACTCCCACATTACTCACCTTTGCATTCAAATCACCCATCACTATAACCCGGTCTCGTGCATCAAAACCACTAACACACTTATTCAGCTGCTCCCAAAACACTTGCCTCTAATGATCTTTCTTCTCATGCCCAGGTGCATATGCACCAATAATCACCCATCTCTCTCCATCAACTTTCAGTTTTACCCATATGAATCTAGTGTTTACTTTCTTACACTCTATCACATACTCCCACCACTCCTGTTTCAGGGGTATTGCTACTCCTTCCCTTGCTCGTGTCCTCTCACTAACCCCTGACTTTACTCCCAAAACATTCCCAGTCCATTCTTTCTCTTTATCGTTGAGCTTCGTTTCACTCAGAGCGAGAACATCCAGGCTCCTTTCCTCTAACATACTACCTATCTCCCCTGTTTCTCATATTGGTTACATCCACACACATTTAGACACCCCAATCAGAGCCTTCGAGGAGGATAAGCACTCTCCGCGTGACTCCTTCTTCTGTTCCCCTTTTAGAAAGTTAGAACACAAGGACAGCGTTTCCAGCCCCCCCCCCTCCCGTCCCCTTTAATCGCCTTCTACGACACGTGAGGACTGCATGGGAAGTTGATGGAGAGAGATGGTTGATTATTGGTGCATATGCACCTGGGCATGAGCAGAAAGATCATGAGTGGCAAGTGTTTTGGGAGCATCTGAGTGGGTGTGTTAGTAGTTCTGATGCACAAGACCGGGTTATAGTGATGGGTGATTTAAATGCAAAGGGAATTATTGTGGAAGTTGAGGGAATAATTGGGGAACATGGGGTGTTCAGTGTTGTAAATGGTAATGGTGAAGAGCTTGTAGATTTACATGCTGAAAAAGGACTGATGATTGGGAATACCTGGTTTAGAAAGAGAGATATACATAAGTATACGTGTGTAAGTAGGAGATATGGCCAGAGAGCGTTACTGGATTACGTATTAATCGTTAGACTCGCGAAAGAGAGAATTTTGGATGTTATTGTGATGAGAGTTGAACCTGGAGGGATGTCTGATCATTATCATGTGTAGCGAAGGTGAAGCTTTGTAGAGGTTTTCAGAAAAGAGGAGAGCATGTTCAGGTGAAAAGAGTGGTGAGAGTAAGTGAGCTTGAGAAGGAGACTTTTGTGAGGAAATACCAGGAAAGACTGATTACAGAATAGAAAAATGTGAGAACTAAGAACGTAAGGGGAGTGGGGAGGAATGGGATGTATTTAGGGAAGCAGTGATGGCTTGCGCAAAAGATGCTTGTGGTATGAGAAGCGTGGGAGGTGGGCATATTAGAAAGGGTAGTGAGTGGTGGGATGAAGAATTTAGATTATTAGTGAAAGAGATGAGAGAATCATCTGGACGATTTTTTGCAGGTAAATAATGCAAATGACTGGGAGATGTATAAAAGAAGGAGGCAGGAGGTCAGGAGAAAGGTGCAAGAGGTGAAAAACAGGGCAAATGAGAGTTAGGGTCAGAGAGTATCATTAAATTTTTAGGAGGATAAAAAGATATTCTTGAAGGAGGTAAATAAAGTGCCTAAGACAAGGGAACAAATGGGAACTTCAGTGACTGGGGCTAATGAGGTGATAACAAGTAGTGGTGATGTGAAAAGGAAATGGAGTGAGTATTTTGAAGGTTTGTTGAATGTATTTCATGATGCATTGGCAGATTTAGGGTGTTTTGGTCGAAGTGGTGTGCCAAGTGAGAGGGTTAGTGAAAATGATTTGGTAAACAGAGAAGAGGTACTAAAAACTTTGCGGAAGATGAAAGCCGACAAGGCAGCGGGTTTGGATGGTATTGCAGGAGAAATTATCATAAAAGGGGATGACTATATTGTTGACTGGTTGGTTAGGTTTTTTTTATGTATGTATCATGGTGAGGTGCCTGAGGTTTGGCGGAATGCTTGCATAGTGCCATTGTACAAAGGCAAAGGAGATAAGAGTGAGCGCTCAAATTTCAGAGGTATATGTTTGCTGAGTAATCCTGGGAAACTGTATATGAGGGTATTGATTGAGAGGGTGAAGGCATGTACAGAGCATCAGATTAGGGAAGAGCAGTGTAGTATCAGAAGTGATAGAAGATGTGTGGATCAGGTATTTGCTTTGAAGAATGTATGTGAGAAATACTTGGAAAGGCAAATGGATTTGTATGTAGGATTTATGGACCTGAAGAAGGCATATGATAGAATTGATAGAGATGCTCTGTGGGAGGTGTTAAGAAAATATGGTGTGGGAGGGAAGTTGTCAGAAGCTGTGAAAATTTTTTATAGAGGATATAAGGCATATGTGCGTGTAAGAAGAGAGGAAAGTTATTGCTTCTCAGTAAATGTAGGTTTGAGGCAGGGGTGTGTGATGTCTCCATGGTTGTTAAATCTGTTTATGGATGGGGTTGTTAGAGATATGAATGGAACAGTTTTGGAAAGAGGGCAAATATGCAGTCTTGTGGATGAGAGAGCTTGGGGAAGTGAGTCAGTTGTTGATCGCTTATGATACAGCGATGGTGGCTGATTCGTGTGAGAACCTGCAGAAGCTGGTGACTGATTTTGGGGAAAGCGTGTGAACGACCAAAGCTGAGAGTAAATGTGAATAAGAGCAAGTTATTAAGTACAGTAGGGTTGAGGGACAAGTAAATAAGGGGGTAAGTTTGAATGGAGGAAAACTGGAGTAAGTGAATTTTTTTAGATATCTGGGATTGTATTTGGCAGGAGATGGAACCATTGAAATGAAAGTGAGTCATAGGGTGGGGGAGGGGCGAATGTTCTGGAGCGTTGAAGAATGTGTGGAAGTCGAAACATTATCTCGGAAAGAAAAAATGGATATGTTTCAAGGAATAGTGGTTCCAACAATGTTATATGGTTGCGAGGCGTGGGCTATGGATAGAGGTGTGCGGAGGAGGTGGATGTGTTGGAAATGAGATGTATGATGACAATATGTGGTGTCAGGTGGTTTGATCGAGTAAGTAATAATAGAGTAAGAGAGATGGTTGGTAAATAAAAAGAGTGTGGCTGAGCGAGTAGAAGAGGGTGTGTTGAAATGGTTTGGTCACATGTAGAGAATGAGTGAGGAAAGATTGACAAAGAGGATAATGTGTAAGAGGTGGAGGGAACGACGAGAAGTGGGAGACCAGATTGTAGCTGGAAGGATGGAGTGAAAAAGATTTTGAGTGATCGGGGACTGAACATGCAGGAGAGTGAAATGCATGCAAGGAATAGAGTGAATTGGAACGATGTGGTAATAGTGGTCAACGTGCTGTAAATGGATTTAAGTAGGGCATGTGAAGCGTCTGGGGTAAACCATGGAAAGTTCTGTGGGGCCTGGATTAGAAATGGAGTTGTAGTTTCGATGCATTATTACATGACAGCTAGAGACTGAATGTGTACGAAAGTGGCCTTTGTTGTCTTTTCCTAGCGCTACCTCGCACACATTTGGGGAGGGGTGGATATTTTCATGTGTGGCGGGTGGCGATGGAATGAATAAAGGCAGACAGTATGAATCATGTGCATGTGTATATATGTATATGTGTGTGTATATATATATATATATATATATATATATATATATATATATTATATATATATAATATATATATATATATATATATATATATATATAATATATATATATATATATATATAATTTTTTTTTTTTTTTTTTTTTGCTTTGTCGCTGTCTCCCGCGTTTGCGAGGTAACGCAAGGAAACAGACGAAAGAAATGGCCCAACCCACCCCCATACACATATATATACATACGTCCACACACGCAAATATACATACCTACACAGCTTTCCATGGTTTACCCCAGACGCTTCACATGCCCTGATTCAATCCACTGACAGCACGTCAACCCCGGTATACCACATCGATCCAATTCACTCTATTCCTTGCCCTCCTTTCACCCTCCTGCATGTTCAAGCCCCGATCACAAAAAATCTTTTTCACTCCATCTCTCCACCTCTAATTTGGTCTCCCACTTCTCCTCGTTCCCTCCACCTCCGACACATATATCCTCTTGGTCAATCTTTCCTCAATCATTCTCTCCATGTGCTCAAACCATTTTAAAACACCCTCTTCTGCTCTCTCAACCACGCTCTTTTCATTTCCACACATCTCTCTTACCTTTACGTTACTTACTCGATCAAACCACCTCACACCACATATTGTCCTCAAAGATCTCATTTCCAGCACATCCATCCTCCTGCGCACAACTCTACCCATAGCCCACGCCTCGCAACCATACAACATTGTTGGAACCACTATTCCTTCAAACATACCTGTTTTTGCTTTCCGAGATAATGTTCTCGACTTCCACACATTTTTTAAGGCTCCCAGGATTTTCGCCCCCTCCCCCACCCTATGATCCACTTCCGCTTCCATGGTTCCATCCGCTGCCAGATCCACTGCCAGATATCTAAAACACTTTAATTCCTCCAGTTTTTCTCCATTCAAACTTACCTCCCAATTGACTTGACCCTCAACCCTACTGTACCTAATAACCTTGCTCTTATTCACATTTACTCTTAACTTTCTTCTTTCACACACTTTACCAAACTCAGTCACCAGCTTCTGCAGTTTCTCACATGAATCAGCCACCAGCGCTGTATCATCAGCGAACAACAACTGACTCACTCCCCAAGCTCTCTCATCCCCAACAGACTTCATACTTGCCCCTCTTTCCAAAACTCTTACATTCACCTCCCTAACAACCCCATCCATAAACAAATTAAACAACCATGGAGACATCACACACCCCTGCCGCAAACCTCCTTTCACTGAGAACCAATCACTTTCCTCTCTTCCTACACGTACATATGCCTTACATCCTCGATAAAAACTTTTTACTGCTTCTAACAACTTGCCTCCCACACCATATATTCTTAATACCTTCCACAGAGCAATCTCTATCAACTCTATCATATGCCTCTCCAGATCCATAAATGCTACTTACAAAATCCATTTGCTTTTCTAAGTATTTCTCACATAGATTCTTCAAAGCAAACACCTGATCCACACATCCTCTACCACTTCTGAAACCACACTGCTCTTCCCCAATCTGATGCT